>NC_056746.1:1426350292-1426655292 GCF_019279795.1 Protopterus annectens | reverse complement strand
CACTCCATTTGTTCCAGGGTTAAGTAGAGAAGATATGGAATGCCAAAATTTACTGGGGTTGCTTTTATGTTGGAGTTGAGGCTGGGAATAATATGACTTTTTATCTCTGTTGATTAGTTTTGTCACTTTGTTAAATAGCGTTTTGAAATGAACACGATTTTTTAAATTTTTGTTTTATTTCCAGATTAACTAGACTAAGTCCCTTTGCATCATCAGGTGTTTATGTTCCTTAAAGAACCATGGCGCTGAGTTATTTTTGATTTGTTTCATACAAATGGGAGCTAGGGTATTAAGTATGTGAAGGAAGGTGTTGTTAAAGTATAGTACAGTATCATTAAGAGGTAGTTGTTTAAGGGGTGTCCAGTCCATTTCATGTAGGAGATTGTTGAATTTATGCTGACAAAAATTAGTTGAGTTCCTGATTTTACAGTGTGTACTCTTAGTTGTTGGGGATTTGTTCTAAGGGAATAAGCTGGCAGATGATTACTCAGGGAGCTAGACAGTGTACCAGAAGAGGGGTAATTAGCAGAGTGGTATACTAGGATCCAGTCTAGGGTGGGTTGGCAGGTAAGATCTTTGCTGTAGCTTGTTGGAGCATTGATAAGCTAAGAAAAACATGCAGATTTATACTATTTGTGGGAGAATTGGAAGCTATGGTTTGCCAATCTATATTTACATCTCCCAAGATTATTGTTTCAAGATTTATTGTTTGGGATGTCCAGGATAAAATATTTTCCAACAATGGCATATTGTAACCTGGTGGTATATATATTACTATTATGCAAATTATTTTTGATATGCTGAGGCTCAAAAAAAGAGATTAGCACCTCAGCATTGGAAAAGATGGGTATATTACTGGTGTAGGATGTGATGTTGACTGTAGAGTGATATAGAAGTGCTACCCCCCCTTTTTTTAGATATATCTCTTCTGGTTATTGCAAAGTTTAGATGTATTATTTCTGAGTCTTTTACACTGGGGTGTAGCCATGTTTCAGTAAGGGCTAGTATGTCAGGTTTATTTTGATCTATCCAGGCATGCAGTGGGGCTATTTTATTACATATACTTCTAAGGTTCAGTGTAAGTATGTTTAAATCTTTGGGGTTACTCTTGTGGTTAGGATTAGAGAGTGGGCCTGGGTTAGGATGTATGTCTCCACATTTGAGTAGATAGGTAATGAGGAATAAGTACCATGGGTAATAAGTATTTTTTATTCCTAGGTGATGGTACTGGTGTCAAGTGTGGTTTCATAGGAGGTAAGAAGGCCAGTTTGTGGCTTGAATAATATGGGAGGGTATAGGGGAAAAGCTGGGAGGAGATATGTGAGAAGCTGTGTTGTTTATTGGGGTGATGGTTGGAGGAGGTTGTTGATGTGTATTGGTATGTGGGGGTATGCAAGTATATGGCAGTAGCTAGGTTGAGAATTAAGAGTAAAGAAACTAGGCAGGTTAGGAGTAGCATGTCAACTGTGATTGTGGGTTTAAAATAGTAAAAGTTGTATTTGTGTGTTTGAATGCAATATCAGGTATAAATAGAGATTGTTATCTTGTTATATGTGTGCAGCTGAAGATAAGGTTGGAAATATTTTGACTTCGGAGTGGGCTTTGACAATGTGGTTAGGTGTTTTACCTTGTGGTTTGTGATAAGGAGGGGTGGGGGAGATGTGATTGGTCAGTTATAAAATTATGGTGCAATGCTAGTTTGTGTGTATAGTAGAAGAGAAGGTGGTAAGCCTGGTGTTAATGGAAGATAGTTTGAGGTGGTGATTGTATTGTGATGATAAAGTAGAGTAAGATGCAAAGAATTATAGTAGGAGGGAATGAGAATTCAAGGTGATGGATGTAAGGGAAAGCAGATATGTTTGGGTAAATAAAAGAAGTTAAGGTGTGAATGAAATGTGGGCGTGGACAAGGTAGAGTTGTATATAATTGAATCATAGGAATGAGGGGGAGTGGTTTGCTTAGGATAAGTGTAGAGGTGCTGGGCATGGGTGGGATATGGGGGAAGGGCAGGGGAGTGGAGTGAGAGACGCAAATGGAGTGGGAAGAACCTCCCCTAGATGGTTTACCTCCATAAATAATCAATGAGGTAGGATGTTCATGGATACAAAAGACAAGGTGTCTGAACTTGAAATACCTGACTCAAGTCACAGCATCTAATTTTATAGTTATGGGCTTTTCAATGTCTTTCCAGGGATATATTACACTGATAAGAGTAAATATGGTGAAGTGTTAATGTAGCTTCACCTTCAGCAGTAAAAAGCCTGTGAGTCTGGGTGAGTAAGTGGGGCTGGGGATATCCTTTTAGCAGATTCAACACTACAAAACAGAACACACTAATGCATGACTTAAATCAAATTAGTTTGAGTCTTGGAAATTGCCCTACATAGATTTAACTCATTGTATTTTTTCCTTGTAAACTTTTGCAACTGCAGGTGAAATTCAGCTGTGCAGTTCTTTCGGTAGTGGGATATGATAACTTTTGCAGCAGCAGTAGTCAGACTTACATGCACTTATTTCACTGGGAGAGAGAAAAAAGTAAGGATTTCATGATGGTTGAACTAGATAGGTACTGTAGTATTTGTTTATACTCATCCGCATTAAGTAATGTTTGGCAAACAAGAGTAGTCACTATATTTCAGTTGTGCATTTCAGATTTCTAGCCTTTAAACAGGACAATAAGAAAGTTTACAGGAGATATTGGTAGGTATACAAGTTTGGGATTACTAAAAAGAAAATTGGTGGCTTCCACAGTATAAAAGGACAGAAAGAAAAAAAACTAAACTAACAAGAGATATGTGTTTGCATGCAAGTGTAGGGTTACTGAGATGTATATTTACAGATGTTAGATGGACAGGTAGTATGCCTGTTAGTTCCTCCTCTTTGCTAAACAGCATACAATCTGTAAATCTGATATTTAAGCACTTAGAAGAGGCAGCCAGCTGGAGTGTGTAGCATATATGAAAAAATAAACAACCCTAGCCAGTGACAAAACTCTTCACAAACAGAAACCCTCATATATTAACAATCACCTACATTATCCAGTAACTGTACTGTTCATACAAATATAAAATCAGGTATTACAATAGAAGCCTTAGGTAGAAGTGAGTAGAAACATATATGCGTAACATAAACATATGCACTACAGATTAGCAGGGAGAAAAAATACACTTAGCCAGATGGTAACAGACTACAGTCTTACTTCATGTTAACTGCAGTACAAACAGCAGAAAAAAATATATATATGGTTTCACTGAATCCTACTGTAAAACAAACAGCCAGTAGAAACTTGCTAGTATAATTGCTACACATTAACAGCAGAAAGACAACACTTTGCTGCTATTACTGAAACCTAGAGTAAAAAGTCAGTAGAAACATGATGATATATTTATCACACATTAACAGCAAAAGACACAACACTTAGCCAGAATTAAACACAGTGAAATCTTAGTTGTATTTTCCTAGTACAAGGATGAACCAAAATGAAATAAACTATAACTGTTAAGAAACGACAAGAACCCAATGTACCTTCTTGTAGAGTGAAGCAGCTGGATGGGACAGCATGGGGTAGTGAAGTGACTGAGTTTGGGGCCACAAAGGCAAAAGTAGTGGGAGACCAAGCTGAGATGCAGGGAGGACCAGACAGATGTCCTTACATTCACCGCTGCAGTATTCTTTACTAATGGGATTCCCTGCCATGAAGCCCTCCGTCTGGCCAGTTGACAAAAGAATTCCATTGCTTTTAGGTACGCAGAATGTCACCTGCTTACTCCTTGAGTAAGGAAGGGCATAAAGGTGATGTTCAGGCATACCATCCTCAGAACATTTATGCCGCCAGTCCAAACACTGTTTTAAACACCAGTCTGTTGCATACATCCGTTTTTCTGTTTGTTGGCTTTTTTGTGCTTGCTCCTGTTGCTGGAGCCACCACAGTTGCAGGTAAGTACCCAGTTGGGTTTTTGATTACTTTTCTGTTTTGTTTAGTATTGGTTGGAGTTAATGTCATCCAGGAAGGGTAATTGCCAGTGTAGGAGACTGATTCCCCATAGACCGTCACAATAAGTGCCTTTTTTGCCTTGGTGCTGCTCACGACCATAGGTCTTGTTCAATTTGTCAGGCGTTGTCCCTAAAACTCTTCATAGTAGGCTTTCTTCCCTTTCCTTGTACCTTGAGAACCAGTGACTTAAACTTCCTGCTGCGGATACTATGGATGGAACTTCCTGCCCTGAGGGTCAGCCATCTGGGAAGATGAAGGTGCATAAGGTAAGGCTGGAGTCTTCCGCTGTTCAGCCTCTGCTGGGTGTTTCTCCTGAGGTTATATGCACTCAGAGGCTCACCCAGTTGTTTTGTCAGATTCTTCTACCACATCTGGGTTGGAGGCCGGTGAGGATTTGGCAAGCAGCATGTCCAACGAGGCTTTGGAGGTGTCCATTTTGGGCATTCAGAGGGAACCACGGTTGACTGTTTCCGAGGGGTATAATGGGGTTCCGCAGTTTCTCTTTTGGGAAGAGGATCCTACTGCTGTTAGGGAATGCCGTCCTGAGTCTAGGCATTCTCAGGATTCCAGGACGGATGTCCCTTTTAAGAAGAAACAGAAAACTAACCATGTTTCTTCTGCTCCTAGGGATCCACAAAGTGAGTGGCAGACCTTTACTCTGGGGTTATTTAATGCTTTACTGTCATTGTGGTCTCCTCAAGGGATTTCACTTCCTGCTCCTCCTTGGTCTGTCTCTTCCCCTAAAAGGCCCAGAGACTTCCACTCTTCTGAGGTGGATTCTGATGATGACTCCCTTGCTTATTCTTCCCAGATTCCTTCTCCTTTAGACTATGGATTTGACGAGGAGGATTTTCATACTCTTGATAATCCCTCTGAGGAAATTTCCTTTGGGGACACACTCTCTAGGATGATGGACTTTTTAAAGTAGGATTGTGCCCAGGTTTCAGATATCCATAGGAGATGGTATGAGTTACTGCAACTGGAATCTCCAAAACCTGCGGCCATTCCTCCTGTTTTGCCTGCTTTATTGAATGTTTTTTCCATTGTCTCTAAAGCACCAGATTCTTTGCCCCCTGCTCCTAGGAAGTCTGATAGGTTTTACAGGGTGCCTGAGAATTGTTCCTTTTTATTTAAATGTCCTGCTGCTGCTAACCCCTCTGTGATGTCTGTAGCCTCTGATAAGCCATCTCAATTGCTTCCTCCGTCCATGTTACTGCCTCTGACAAGGACAGTAGGACCATGGATAGGCTGGGTAAGAAGGTTTATTCATCCTCTACCCTGGCTTTTAGGGCTATTAATTATCAGACCCATATTACTAGGTGTGTCTTAGCTCTTCTTTATTGGGACTGTCGGGTTCTTTCTGATCTTCCAGACTCTGAGGGTAAATCTTCAGCTCTTTCCTTGCTTGGGTCTTCCTGTCAGGTTGTTCATCATTCTATTAAGTGTATAGTGTAGTTATGATGCTGCAGATGCCTCTTCCAGGGCTCCTGCCTCTGGCTCAGTTCTGAGGAGATATTCCTGGCTTTGGCTTTAGCCTTTGCCTGATGATATTAAGGCTAAGTTGCAGGATGCTCCTCTGGATAATACTCTTTTGTTTGGGGAAGCAGCTACTGGTTTATTTAAGTCTCTTCAGGACAAGGGGAAGGCTTTACAGGAGCTTAAGCATGTTATTGTTTCTTCTGTGCCTTCGTTTCAGTGTAACTACCCTTCTAAGCCGGCCTTTGTTCGTAGGCAGTCTTGCCCTCCTTCTAAAGGTAAAAAGTGTGGTAAACGGACTCCTCCTGCTAAAGCCACTCAGACTACTGGGTTTCTTAAGCCTTCCTTTCCTGACAAACCAGGTGCTGTCTGACTATCCCCCCCATTCCCAGTCACATTCCTTTGTCTCTTTGCCTTTCTCTTTTCCTTCCTGTTTGGGTCCAGATCACCCAGGATTCTTGGGTTTTGTCAATTATTCGTCAATGGTACTTCATGGTCTGGATTTCCCATCCTCCTTGTATGGGCATTCCTCAGCCTCCTCGGGAATAGCTTCCTTTTTTCCCAGAGATTTTTCAGGACCTCTTGTTTCAGGGTACTATTCAAGAAGTGCCTTTGTCCCAAAGGGGGAAGGGGTTTTATTCCAGACTTTTTCTAGTGCCCAGAAAAGAAGGTATTTGGAGGCCTGTTCTAGACATCTCCCATCTGAACACCTTTCTGAAGGTGCCTTCCTTTTGGATGTTGCCCCTTCAGTCCAATTTTTCTCTCTTGCTACATCAGGCCTTTCTGGTGTCTTTAGACCTCAAGGGTGCTTATCTCCATATTCCAATCCATCCTCTTTTCAGGAAACTTTTGCATTTCTCTGTTGCTTCCTGGCATTTTCAGTTCTGTGCTTTTCCCTTTGGCCTTTCTACTGTCCCAAGGGTGTTCACCAAATGCCTCGCTCCTGTAATTGCCTTTTGGAGGTTTCAAGGGATCCAAATCTTTCCTTATTTGGATGACCTGCTGCTTCAGGCACCTTCTCCAGGGGTCCCTTTGCAAAATCTTCATTTTATTTTTTCTCTTTTTCAGAGCCTGGGATTCATAGTAAACTTCAACAAGTCTTCCCTGTCTCCTTCTCAATATTTTGTCTTTCTGGGTTGCAGGTTTCAAACGGTGCCAATGCTGGCATCCCTGCCTCCTCCAAAAGCATTAACTCTCATTTCTTTCTTTCAAATTCTTCTTCCCATGGCCTCCATTTCAAGCAGGGAGTTTCTGAGGGCTCTAGGGTTCATGGCTTCCACCATTCCAATGCTTCCTCTGGCCAGGCTCCATGTGAGTAAGTTCCAGTGGTTTCTGAAGTCGGTGTGGCTTCAGCATGCGCATCCTCTAGACTTTCCTGTTCCTCTTCTCCCGTGTCTCAAGGTTAAACTTCTGTGGTGGATTCAGCAGTTGTCTGTGAATCCAGAGCTCCCATTTCAGCCTCCACTTCCCTCTCAGGCTCTGTTCACAGATGCTTCAGATGTGGGATGGGGAGCAGCTTGGCTCACTGAAGGTTCAGGGAGTGAGGTCACCTCGTCAGCGGAAGGAGCACATCAGCATCAAAGAGATGAGGACTCTTTTGCTGGATATTCAGGCCTTTTATCCTCTCTTTTCTGCAGGGCCTCTCAAGGTATTCATGGACAATACCACAGTCATGTGGTATATCAACAAACAGGGGGGTACGAGATCCTACCATCTTTGCCGGCTGCCACTTCTGGTATGGGATCTAGCTATCCAGTATTGTGTGACTCTTCAGGCAGTTTACATTCCTTCAGATCAGAATGTTGTGGCAGACAATCTGAGTAGGTCTTTCACTTAGTCCGACGAATGGCTGTCTCACAGGACATTGTTCACCAGTGGGGTATTCCTCAAGTAGATCTTTTTGCCTCCCCTTTGTTTTGTGTCAGAGTCCCAGGTCCTCTGTTCTGGAAGGTGGATGCCCTTTCATTTTCTTGGAAGGGGATGTTTCTTTATGCATTCCCTCTCCTTCCTCTTATTGCAAGAGTCCTGTTCAAGATTCAACAGGATACTCCCAAAATCTTGTTGGTGACTCCCTTTTGGCCATGACAGCACTGGTTCCCTCATCTTCTGCATCTTGCCAGGGGCAGTCAACACAAGTTACCTCACAGGATGGATCTCCTCACACAAGACAAGGAGTCTCTCGTAGATCCCCACCTGTCCATGCTTCAACTGACACTGTGGGTGATAGGGTTTTGATTCCTCATAGACACCTTTTTTCAGAGGACGTGCTGCAGGTCCTGTGGGAGGCCAGGAAATGCTACTTGTCTAAATGGAAGAGGTTTTCTATTTGGAGTCTTTCTCGTGGCCTGGACCCACTTTCTGTGGATGTTCCTTTGGTTCTTTCTTATTTGTGTGAGTTGCACAATGCTGGTTTGGCCTATTCTTCTGTTAAGGCCCACTTATCAGCTCTTTCTGCTTGTCTGCCTTTAGTTCCCCCATTAGCTTCTAGATTTGTGGTTAAGCAGTTTCTTAAAGGCGGTCTTAATATTAGACCTCCCAAGAAGCCTGTTCCTCCTCCCTGGGATCTTAATTTTGTTCTAGAAAAATTGACTCAGGCTCCTTTTGAGCCTGCTGTTTCTGCTTCCTTGCAACATTGTTCTTGGAAGTTCTTTTGTTAGCTCTTACTTCTGCCAGACGGGTGTCTGAGTTGCAAGCCTTTATGGCTTGTCCACCTTTTTTGATATTTCATGAGGACAGGGTGTCCTTACGTACTAATCCTTCTTTTATGCCCAAGGTGGTTAATGAGTTGTCACCCAATCAGTCTATTAATTTGCCTACCTTTTTTCCCTCTCCGCAATCTGACAGTGAGAGGGTGCTACATACTTTAGATGTGCACAGACAGCTCAGATTTAATTTGAATAAAACTAAAGCTATTAGGAAGTGTAACCAGTTGTTTGTTTCCTTTTATCCCAGGTCTTTGGGTTTGGTTGTTTCCGAGCAAACTATTTCTACATGGATTTCAAGGGCTATTTCCTTTTGTTACACTTTTCATAGTGAGAGCCTTCCTTCTTCTTTTAAGGCACATTCCACTAGAGATGTGGCTTCTTCTGGTGCCTTTTTCAGGGGCTTAGATGCTAATTCTATTCTTGAAACTGCTACCTGGCCTTCTGTGCATACCTTTACCAAACATTACCAGTTGGAATGTATCTCCAGAGCCAGAGCTGGTTTTGCTGCAGCCATACTTCATGGCTTCTTAGAGGGCTCTGTGACTTCCTCCTCCCAGGTTTCTTCTTGAGCTTTTGTACTCTCTCATTAGTAAAGAATACTGCAGCAGTGAATGTAAAGACATAGTACAGTTGTGTAAAATCTTACCATAATGGCAGATGTCCTTGCCTTCACCGCTGCAGTATTCACTCCCTCCCTCCATCCCCCTGGCCTTTTTCCCTTCCTGGCTGTGCAGATTCTCCTTGGTTTTCCTTGGACTGCTGTTCCTACTGGGGCAATCTGTTCTGAGGATGGTACGCCTGAACATCACCTTTATGCCCTTCCTTATGCAAGGAGTAAGCACCATTCTGTGTACCTTAAAACAATGGAAATCTTTTGTAAACTGGCCGAATGGAGAGCTTCATGGCAGGGAATCCCATTAGTAAAGAATTCTGCAGTGGTGAAGTCAAGGACATCTACTGTTATGGTAAGATTTTACACAACTGTATTTTCCTTTAGTGGAAAGCAGTTACTCCCCCCCGATGGTTTACCACCATAAACAGTCAGTGAGGTAGAATGTTCATAGATACAAAGATAAGGTGTCTGAACTCTAAATATTTGGCTCGAGTCACAACATCTAATTTTATAGTTATGGGCTTTTCAATGTCTTTCCAGGAATATATTACACCGATAAGAGTGAAATATGCTGAAGTGTTAATGTAGCTTCACCTTCAGTAGTAAAAGGCCTGTGAGTGTGGGTGAGAAAGTGAGGGTGGGGATTTCCTTTTAGCAGATTCAACACTACCAAACAGAGCAACCTAATGCATGACTTAACTGACTTAACAAATTAAGTTATTAGTCTGAGTCTTGGAAATTGCCTTACATAGATTTAACTCAGTGTATTTGTTCCTTGTGAACTTTTGCAACTGCAGGTTTTATATATATGTATATATATATATATATATATATATATATATATATATATATATATGGTTTACCTTTACATGTGCGTAATGCACATGGATAAAATTCAAAAGTCCGGAAGGATTTTTTCAAGTTTTCGGAAAGACGAAAACAGAATGCATCGAATGTGCAGTGAGCGAATGCACAGTAATGTTCGTTCATTGCAGATTTGGCATTTTTGGTGCGAGGTGCACTATAGTGGGGATTGGGAAGTGGATCATTTCCCCACTGTAGTGCGACCTCGGAGTTAGAATAATAAAGTAGGGGGGTGGGGGTGCAGGGGGCGTAGCTTTGTATTTGAATTGAAGTTTGAAAATCAGTGAATCTGGTTTTCGTTTTGCTGATTTTTGAACTTCGGTACAAATCGGAATGACAATTTTCATCATTCCGGTTCACACAAAGGGCCATTCAGTAGGTTGATTTTCAACCTTTCAAAGGTAAACCATATTTTTGTGTATATATATATATATATATATATATATATATATATATATATATATATATATATATATACACACACACACACACATATACATATACAAATATATATATATATATATATATATATATATATATATATATATATATACACACACATATACATATACAAATATATATATATATATATATATATGAGAAGAAATTTTTAATCCCAGCAGGTTGGCGTTTAGGGCAGATGGATGCAGTTGTCCACATTGAATACCTTCCTATGCTAAAAATAATTTAAAAGAAAAGAGTGCTGAGACCGAAGAGTGAAGACAAAGTTGTATGGGATGTTGTTCCTGGGATGTATTGCAAGGGAAGGGAAGATGGTAGTCTGAAGAAAGGAATGATGCTCGGATATTTACAGGGGAGGTACCATCAGTTTTATAAGAGAAAGGTCAGTTATTTATGGTCTAATGTAATAAGGCTAGATGATACATATGGAGCTGTACAAGAAGAGGCCATATATGTGAGGGCCAGATCAAGAAATTTGGGACCCCTAGTAGAATGGTTAACTATTTGTGAAAGAAATTTAGAATTTGTAATGTTAAGAAAGCACTGGGTGTGTCAACCATTATTATCAATGCATAGTTGAAGTTCCCTAGTTGAAATGTGCTGTGGAGGATTTTTGCTATCAATCTTATTCAGCTCTTACACAAATATTAAAAGGGTTAGTGAAGAAAGAGATCTTGAATGGGTACTGTGGGTGAAAATTTGGAAAGATAAAATGAACACAACAATGGACTGCGGTGGATAGGATGATATGGACATAGTTGGGTAGGGAGCAGTGATTAGACAAATTGGAAGAGAAATCTCTGCGGACTGTATGGAAAGATATGCCAAATATATGGGAAAATTTGCACATCCATACAGTGGCCGATTTAAGAAAAGATGCAAATAATAATTAGATGGAATTTATAAAGTTCAGGAATGGCAGGGGAGTTTGTAGCAGCTATCAAAAAGCTGGAATAAGTAAGGAGAGGCAAATATATTAAAGAAGCTGAGGTATAAGAGATGCAAGAGTGATGAGGAAGGTTGGGACATATATACAGGCAACAAGGGGACATGGCTACAGCAGCCACTATGGGGAGGCTGAGACAACCATGGCTTTCAGAGGCTGAGTGAATGGGAATGGCTAGATGCAGGATGTTCTATTGGAAATGACATTTACATATAAGGGGGTGATACACATGTGCTAAGGATACCTCTGAAAATCATTAAGGAGGGATAGAACCCATCAGCAGTTTGATGGAGATGTCGGGAAGATGCTGTGGATCAGGGACATGTGTGCGGTCAAGGAGAGAGAGATAAGAACATATGGGATCAACCTAGGACATTCTGGGGGATACTATGGATCAGGAACATATGCACTGCTCATGTAGAGAGCTAAGAAACACATGGGATCAACCTAGGAAAGTCTGGGGTGATACTGTGGATCAAAACGTGTGATGGTCATAGAGAAAGCTAAGAAACTCATGGGATTAACCTAGGAAGGTCTGGGGGATACTGTGGATCAGGAACATGTGTGTTGGTTATGGAGAGAGCTAAGAAACACATAGGATCAACCTAGAAAAGCCTGGGGGATAGTGTGGATCAGGAACATGTGTGCTGGTCATGTAGAGAGCTAAGAAACGCATGGGATCAACCTAGGAAATTCTGGGGGAATACTTAGTAAGAACTATACATGTGCTACAGAAGGAAAGATGCATAATCTTAACTTATTAGCTATCCAATTTAAATGGAGGAGTAAAACGGGCAGATCTAAAGCCATCTAGGATAGGGATGGAGGTTGACAGGGGAACTGGGAGGGGAGAAGTGTGTGTGTGTGTGTGTGTGTGTGTGTGTGTGTGTGTGTGTGTGTGTGTGTGTGTGTGTGTGTGTGTGTGTGTGTGTGTGTGTGTGTGTGTGTGTGTGTGTGTGTGTGTGTGTGTGTGTGTGTGTGTGTGTGTGTGTGTGTGTGTGTCTGTGTGTGTGTGTGTGTCTGTGTGTGTGTCTGTGTGTCATATGGTAACCAGTAAACAGCCATAGGTGCCCAAGGTACTAGTAAAAGGAACCTTGGAATAGTTGCCATAAAGTGACTTTTCTGCATAAATTACTGGGTATCTCATTGACACAGGGCTACTGACTCATTATTAGAATTTGTATGGAGTTACTATATCACAATTATTATTTAAATGAAGACAATATTCAGTAAAAGTACAAGAAATACAGAAAAGAGTAATGCTTAGCAGAATTAAGCAAGCTTACATAATTAAGCTAAAAATTGTTTAATTCACATATTTTAATATATCTATGTTTATCTAAGAAAAGACGTAAAGTAGAACATGAGTGACTAGGGAGGCTAGATCTAGTAAAACAAGATAGCAAGCAGATACAAGGATGTTGGGCCATTTCGGGATTTAGTATAGGAGAATGAGGAAATGGAGAAACAGAATAAGAACCATGTGGATTATAGTGGAGCAAGCACATCAGATCTGGCTGGAAGATTTTGCTTTTACTAAAACAGACAGCAACATGTGCACTGTTAATAATAAAGAGTTTTAGAACAAGCAATGAAGACAAAAACTAATTGAAAGCATCTTTCTTGCTTGTCAGCATTCATTATTGTTCCTGTATACTAAATGTAAAAGCACAAGATGAAGGAAATAAACAAAAATAAATAAATATATATATATATATATATATATATATATATATATATATATATATATAAAGGCACTACAGTTTATGCAAAGTATCCCCAACCTAGTTTAATTAAGATGTTACATAGGCCAGCTAGTCATACCTAACATGGCACCAAGGCTTTACTGTACAGACATTGAAGCTAAGGAAGAAACATTCTGAAGTCCAATGGCAACAGAAACCTTAACACACAGACAATTCTCACTGCACAGTTTTTACAGATAAACAACATACTTTGTAACTCTTATTTGTACAAGCTGAGAAGAAAATCCAGCAGTACTAGTTCTCACATGATTTATACTTGGCCCATCAAGAAATTTTGAAAAGAGAATTTTGCAGAAAGATATCCTAACACAAGTCTAGCAGGTACATTATAATGTAGGGGAGATAAACACTTTGATACACAACATATTTTAATTAGACAAACATAACTTAATAATTTCATCTTCAAGACAAATATGCTGTCACCAGAATATTTTTTTTTTTTATATATAATTCTCTTTATTGAAACTTTTCAGTAAATAAATACATCACTGAACAGCAAATAAAATACAGAGAACAACAGAGATTACAACACAGATACAATATAACTAAAACTATATACACATTCTACCTTGCCCAAGGACTTGTTATATCCATTATTCACATTATGATGGAGAGTAAAAAAGGATGTTGTCCGAGTACCAAAAGAGAGAAAATAAGGTGAGTAACTCAACTAATTATAATTCATCCTCATTTGTCATTTAAGTATATATTCAGACATAATACCCCACCATTCTTTAGTAACTGGCTTGTGCTTAATATTGTGGAACAGGTATTTGTGAGCCCTGAGAAATTTAATAGCTATGTGCTTGAAGCCTTCCCACGAAAGGGCATGTCTACTTCTCCAGTTTAGGGAAATGTAATATTTAATTAACATAAAAATAGGAATCAAACTCTTACATTTCCTTTCAGATAAGCCCGGTGGTGGGATATGCAGAATGGTAAACTCCCATGAAAGGGTAGATTTTTCATAGCCAATTTTCTCAAGTATCACTCTCAGGGCACACCATAGCTTATAGGAACATTTGCAACTCCAGAACAAATGGATGATATCATCAGTTTGATTCGAGCAATATCGGCAATTAGGGGATAGAGTGGGGTAGCGCTTACTTAGTACCTCAGGGGTAAAATATGCATTGTTCAAAATCATCAGCTGAGTATATTTCAACTTATTGAAAGGAATAGCTTTAGAGCTTCATTTTATAGCCTTAGCTGTTAAACTTTGAGTTATGGCCGGGTTGATTTTTAACCAGAATTTTGAGATATTGAATTCGTTCTGAGACCTGATTGCCATGGTAACCTTGTATGCGTTTGAGGTCATCCCTTTGTCACTGAGCAGGAGTTTCTTTAATGTTTTACATACTGAAATATCTTCGTCTGAGACCAAGGGGTGATCTATGTACTTTCTAATCAGCTCTCTAACCTGTCGTAAAATGGACAGGTACTTCTTAGGCAAGTTCAGACTGATTCTTAGGTTAGAAATTGTCTGATGTCTAAAGGGGAAGAAATCAGAGATAGAAATATTCAAAAGGAGAGGGTATTGCACCAAATTTAACATGCGCCCATTTAATTGAAGGTTGGGGTTGAGGTGAAGTGGCTGCAATGTTATGAAGGAATGAAATAGCTTCAAAGATTTGAGTAGGGCCTGGAGAGATTTTATGCTATATAGTAGGCCTTTTGTGTGTTTCAGTCTGCCTATATTTGATTCATCTAGAAAGGGAAGAGCTACAGGACTAAATTTTAGTGATTTGATATAGTTGTTGCCCAGAATCACCCATGTCGGGGCCCACGTATTTTTTTCTTTGTGGTAAGACGCTATCTTTAAGACTCTGCTGGCGTTAATTATCTCATAGTAGGTTTTAAAGTCGGGTAGACCCAGACCTCCCTGTTCTTTAGGATAGATGAGTTTTGCATAGCTAATCCTGACAGATTTGGGGGCCCACACAAACTTAGAGATAGAAGATATAATCTTTTTAAAGAAATTATTATGTAAGATACTGGTGGTTGCATGAAACAGATATAAGAGTCTAGGAAGAATATTCATCTTAATCACTGTGGTTCTGGCCAGGAAAGGGATCTTAAGCATAGACCATCTATTGATATCATTTTGAATATTTGCCCAATACCTAACCACGTTGTCCTGAAAGTGATTATGGTTACCTTGGGAGAATTGTATACCTAAATAATGAAGCTGTTCTTTCGATTTGATCTCTGATTTTAAAGTTATATTAGGCAGTCTAGAGTGTATGTTTAAGGGGAATATTAAAGATTTTTCACTATTAAGTTTGTAGTTCGCTAAGTTGGAAAATGTATAAATTGCAGATAATATTTTATTTGGGTCAGAGTCAGGAAGGGTGAAATATATATTAAGGTCATCTGCATATGCCGATAGGGGAATCTTTAAGTTATAGATACTAGGTGGATGGAGGAAAGTGGCTTGTTTGATAAGCATAAATAGAGGTTCCATATATAAGTTAAATAAGAGAGGAGAAAGGGGGCAGCCCTGTCTGACCCCGTTAACCATGTTGATTCTATTAGAAGAGTGTTTATTGATATGTATAGTAGTGTACGCTGTGGAGTAAAGAGTTTTTATTTTGTCTATAAATGAGATTGGAATGTTAAAGAAAGGTAGGATGGCAAATAAGAATTTCGTACACAAGCGGTCAAATGCCTTGGATGCATCTACCGCTAGGGCGTACATGGGGTGTTTGGCCAGGTTAGAATGATGAATCATGGCTTCCAGTAATAAAGTTTGATCGTTAGTTTGTCTACCCGGAATAAAGCCAGATTGCTCAGAGGAGATGATATGGGAAATAACAGCTTTCAGCCTGTTAGCTAGGACCATGGCCAGAATTTTCATGTCCAAATTGATTAGAGATATGGGTCTGTAATTCCCCGGGATTTTAGGGTCTGCATTATGTTTAAGAATGAAAACTGTTCTGGAGGCATTTAAATGGATATCTTTAAAGCCATTGGCGGTAATATGGTTAAACAATAAGCTCAATATTTTGGAGACTTTCGTGCTAAATGTTTTATAAAATTCGGCCATAAATCTGTCTGGGCCAGGGGATTTGTTAGGCTTCAGGTTGTTAATAACTGAGATAATTTCTTGTTTAGTTATCTCCTTTTCTAGGAGCTTATTCTGACTCTCAGTTAGTTTGGGGAAAGTAAGATTCTTGAGAAAGGATTGTAATTCTGATTCGTCAACTATGTTATCTATGGGCCCATAGGTTTGTTTGAAAATGATTTCAAAAGTTTCAATAATCTCATTAGGTTGCTGGAATTCCTTCCCCTGGTGATGTATTTCAGGTATAAATGTAGAGGATTTAGTGAGGTTGATCGCCCTGGCCAGGAATCTGGAGGGAGAGTGTATTACGTCTGCGTATAGGGCCACTGACATGATCTCATGGAAGCTCAGGTTCTCTGCGTGTAGGGATATTAAATCTTTTTGTAGCTGTATCATACGTTCTTCCAACAGGGGGGTGTGTTTAACTTGAGACTCCATTTCTACTTTATTAAGCTGAAGGGTAAGGTCCCTTTCTTTTTTGTTCCGAAGTTTTTTATAGTATGCGGCTTTATTTAACAAGAAGCCCCTGATAATTGATTTAATTGCGGCCCATTCACAGTCTAAAGGAGATTGAAAGGATTTCCTGGAATCAAGAAAGTAATCCAGGTATTCATCAATTTGAGAGGTAATCTCCTCTTTCCCCAGGAGGTTGGGGTTCAGCCGCCAACAGATGTCAATACTATCTGTTAAGCCCCTCTTTCGTCGGTGAATACCCATAGAAATCTTGGAATGGTCAGATATAGATCTAGGAGATTGTGTAAAGGAAATATTCATAGTGTAAAAGGCCTTGGAAATAAGAAAAAAGTCTATTCTGGACCAACTTTTGGCACAAGTAGAAAAAAAGGTGTAGTTACACTTTTTCTGAGCAGGGTCTAGAAAAATATTTGGGTCAAATAAATTAAACTCTTCTTTCAGTTCACTTATGTCTTTATGTGTTGAGAGGTTAAAGCGAGCCCTGTGATTCGATCTATCTGTTTTGGGATCCTGCACTGAATTCCAGTCCCCCCCCCACAATATAGTAGTGATTAGGAAATAAGGTGAGGAAGTTATATAACTTCATAAAGAAGATCTGTTGAGAGGTGCAAGGGGCATATATGTTCAGAAGGAGAATAGGTTTATCTAGTAAGGGGTGGTTTGTAGTAAAATAGCACCATCTACCCTCCTCATCTGACCCCTCCTTTCCAATATATGGCCCAAAGCTATTTTTAATAATAATGGCCACTCCAGCTCTATTGGTAGTACCTGCTGAGGATATAATCTTTTTAATCCAAGGTCTCAATTTTTCTTGTTCCCATTGCTGATTGAGCAAATGCGTCTCCTGAAGGAAAGTAATATTAGCGGTAGATTTCAAAATTAGGTGCATGAGCAATTTTTTTTTTTAGGTGATTGTAACCCCTTAATGTTCCAAGATTCTAAGTTCCACATTTTCTAGTCAAGCCAAGTATATTCAAGAAATCAGAAATGTAATAGGGAGTATGGACAACGTTGAATGATGACGTGAGATTGAGTTGTAAATTTAGGGCAAGTAGTAAACATCCTTCCCTCTTAATCCCAGTGCCTACCCACCACCCCCTAAGCCCGGAAGGGTCTGGGAAGATAAAATGATGCATCCAATAAGTGAAAAACCTTGTTCCCAGAAAGTACAGCCTAACACACCATGACCCAAGATGCATAGCTAATCCAAGCAGTGCAAAAACATACACAAAAACTCCGCCAAGAAAAAAGGTAATAACATGCAGAGATGAACAGCCAACAGAGTATTATTTACATAATAACACATAGATTATTTAGCCTTATACAATAAAATGAAAACTTTCATCTATAATAAACATAAATAACATGAGTTTGTTTGAAGTAGGTCAATTACCAATGAGGTGATGTGAAACCTCAATAATTGAATAGGGTTTTCCTTTACTTAATGAAGCATTGCGAGTGGTGTTGACAAAGCGGTCAATGTTATTTTCAAGTACCAAGTATATAGGTCCCACCCAAGGAGAGGCAAAACCCAGAGAAAAGCTCTCAAGGAAATCCCCCCGGTATCTAACCCCACGCTTCCCCTTTCCTCACAGCCATAGGATTAGTTTATTAGCTAACTCGAAAACTCTATCATAAAATTTATTAATATTTCGTCCGTGCCTTAATCATGTTTAGTCGTTCTTGCGTGCTATTACCAGAATTCTCCATATATCTATAAAATCAGGTTATGCATTAATGAGCTTAGTATATGGATAATGGGAGAACGACCCATCCCAACTCTTTCTCCTCCCATACTAGTAACCTCAGTTTCTATTACCCTGGAGATCCTGTACATAGTGTAAGAACTGAGTTCATGTTCAGTGCCTTAGCTTAGTCTTCACTTTTCACATATTTTCCAACTATAATAAGCCATATACAGCATTAGATAAACAAAATATCAAGTTACAGGCACTGCTGAATGAATATAATGAAATGTATGAAAACGTCCGCAAACAGGAAACTCATCCGATTTCACGGATATTGATTAGTGATCGAGTAATATATATCCGGACAGCAGGATTCCATTATATCTGAGGTAAAAGACTAGTATGTTAAAACACCTGTGCACATCATATAATTGGGCCCTATCAGGACCACTACCTTAGCTTTACCCAGCTGTAACAGCAGTCAAGCCTAAATCCCCAAGTGAGTATGAGAGCAATTAATGAAACTCTACCGTGAGGAGGGTAGCAGATAGCCATAGTAGTTAATGACATCAAACTGTACCACTAGTCAAGCAAGCATTTGCTCATATGTTAATTCTAGGCTATTAATCCAGTGCAGCGCTTGCACGTTATCCCCCACTTCATTTTTCAAGACTCTAAAACCTATACTTATTAGATTGAATCAGGCTTTTCATGAGGACAGGAAACAGAACTAATGAAACCTTTTACTGCTCTCCTTAGTACAGAGAACATGTACCATACATAACAACTATAGGAGAGATAAACAACTGTATCTTTAAAAAAAAAGAAAAAAACCTGTTTTCATTATCCTGTCAACAAAAATACCAATTGCTTGTTCACTGACCTGTTAAAGTTATTTACTTTCAGCATTCCGGTAAATTATAACTCTGAAATGTTTCACTTTCATATACTGTTAAAATGGATGACTTGGGGTCGTTTCTCAAAGATATGGAAATTAAAACTAATTTAAAATGGGAGCTAACAGTAATGATCCATCGCATAGTTGATTCCATATCTCTTTTAACTTTATGAGCCTTATTATCATTAGCTCTAAAGCTAACCTAGAAAAATTTGATGTTTTTAATAAGAATTTAAAACAGTACACATAGGTTCATAGGTTTATACTAGGCTATCTGCCCTAAGGCATTTATAAGCCTAGCCCAAAGTTTTGTGGCTTACGCCACCCCTTATGTTAAAAAATATTGTGCCCATTAGTTTGTTTTGCCTCTGTCCAGCAGTGACACAGAGATGATTCCCGGGGTAAACCTACGATCTCCCATCCACCGGTCAAGATTTCTCTTGAACAGAGCCAGCGAGGTGCTCTGCCTCACATGGACCGGGATTTTATTCCACAGCATAGGGAGTCTCTGAGTGACAAATCTATCCCTCCAGCATGTCTTATTTATATCCGTGCTAAGGTTTAAGTCGCTTGCTCTAGTGGATCTGGTAGATTTGGATTTTTTGAGGTGGAGCATGTCCATCAATTCCGGGTTGGTCATGGCCTTGTATGTCAGGCACAGGTCACCTCTGAGCAGATGGTATGCGACTGAATAGAGCTGGAGTTTCTTCAGTCTGGCAGCATATGACAGATTTTGGAATCCCTTTATCCTTTTGGTGAGGAACTTTTGGGGTCTCTCCAATTGCTGCAGGTGTCGGGTGAGATACATCCTGAATGGGGCATTGTACTCGATCATTGGTCTGATAAGTGAAGAGTACAGGGGAACAATGACCTCACTTGATCTGGATGTGAATCCCTTCATGATCAGGTGGGCAATGTAGAAGGTCTTTCTAAACACTTTAGCAATGTGAGTGTCAAAGAAAGGCCACTGTCAACCTGGGTCCCCAGGTCCCTGATAACCTCTTCTGTGCTTAGTGGATTGCCACCTATATGGTAGCTTAGGGTTACCTTGTTTTTCCCGAAGGGTATGACTATACATTTTTTGGCATTTAACTTCAGGCCATGGCTCTGGCACCAGCTATCAGTTTCCATGAGACCCTCTGAAGGATATCTGTGTCCGATGTACTTTCAACTATGGCCTCCAGTTCGCAGTCATCTGCATACTTTGTCGGCCACAGTCCTTCTATCTTTGTCTGTCCTTCTGAAAAGTAGATGCCGAACAACAGGGGGCCAAGGACTGAGCCCTGTGGGACACCACTTGTGACCGGCTTGGAGTCTGACATGGTGCCAGCAACTCTGACCCTGTGGGTTCTATCCTTTAGCCAGTTTGCAACCCATCTTGTGACATATGGGTTTACATTTAAGCTGGTAAGTTTCTCTATAATACCTGAGTGGGGTATTGTGTCGAAAGCTTTTGCAAGGTCAAGGTAGGCTGTATGGACTGCCTTTCCCTCATCAATGGCCTTGGTGACTGTTTCGAAGAAGTCGACCAAGTTCAAAAGGCATGATCTGCCCTTGACAAAGCCAAACTGGGTTGGGTCCAATGTCTGCAAGTCCCCTATGTCTTTGTTTATGAGTTCCATTATGATCCTCTCCATAGCTTTGCAGACCAGGCTTGTTAAGCTTATGGGGCGGTAATTACCAGGGTCCATAGAGGCACCGCCTTTGTGGAGTGGGACCACAGTTGCTGTACACCACTCCTTGGGCATGTATCCTGTGGTAAGGCTAAGATTAAACAGCTGCCTTATGTGCGGGTTTAGTTCCTCATTGAGTTCGTGTAGCACACAGCCGGGGACACCATCCGGTCCCATTGATGCTGTGTTTTTAGCTTTAGAGAGAGCAGCTTTTACCTGCGCATTTGAGATGTCTGGGAGGCTACACTCCGCTGGGATAGTTATCTCTCCTTTTGGGGGGAGAGGGGGGTGAAGTTTGCACTGAACCTGTCCGCCAGTATGTTGACAATGTCTGTCATGTGACAACAGAGTCCGCTGTACGTTTATCAAATAAAAACATATGCTTCTGGAATAGCTCAGGGAACAGAATACATTACTTGCTATGACTATTCCAATAAGAAAGGTATATGTACTCCTCCGTGGTTGAGATTGTAGAACGTCGCCCGGGGCTGAGATATGTAACTGGCAAGTTCCTGCTGCTCGACGAGTGAGGGAACCTCGTCGCTGCAAGCTCGAGGTGTTTCACTTCAAATATAAGGGGAAAGGAGAATATAGTGTGCATACGCAAGAAATGCAGCGCTCACCTGCGTGGTATGCACACTTGAAGAGTCAGCTTAAGGGAGAATAGCGCAGGAAACTTTCGTCGCCTCAAATTCCAAGAACCCAACACCAGTACAAGATAGGTCCACTTGCTTGCTATCGAGATCTGCGTATCCTGTTGATTGAAGTTACTGTAAGCCATAGCAGCGATAATGGGCTATACGCCTTTAAGGGCGCGTTGGTGGCAGGGAGATCTTGGGGTCAAAGAACAATAACCAGATAAATGGAATATGGCGACGGGCCTGCAGAAAAAAGCCAGTCCAAGTGCTTCCACGAGGGCAATGGATCCCACGGACAGTGGGTGACACAAGGGGACCAAGAAAACCAAACCACAAGATAATTTTATGATCTTAAGGACAGAAAAATACCATTGGTTGCATTTGTGACACAGTCTTTCGTATTTCTGGTAGCATAGTTACAACTTTTGGTCTGGTATGACCGGACATTCCTTAAACGTCTTTTTGAAGACCACGACCGCTTCATTGTAGCTTTGTGCTGATAACTGGGCATCCTGGTGAGTAAAAATTAGGGTATTGGGATACCTCATTTGAAATCTTATCTGCTTATTGATCAGATAAGTGCAAAAAGGGGCCAGTTTTTGTCTTTCCTGTTTGATTGAGATTGGTAAGTCCGGAGATAGGTATATTTTATTGCTCTTCCATTCTATGTATTTTTTTGTTTTTGCTGCACTTATTAATTTGAATACATGTTGGTAATTTAAGATCTTGACATATACTGGTCTCAGATTACGTCTGTCAACTGCTGGTCTTAAGGCTCTGTGTGCACGTTCTATAATTAATTTATCTGAAAGGGGTTCTTTATCTAGAAATGCAGAGAAAATTTCAGAAACGCTCTCTAGTAAGTCCAATTGTGAAAACTGTTCTGGGATGCCTCTGATGATGAGGTTGTTACGTCTAGATCTGGCTTCAAGGTCTGTTAACTTTTGTTGTATATTCTTTATATTTGTGTCATTATTTCTTTGCTCCTTTTGTAGTTGATCAATTTTAATCTCATTTTCAAGTACCTTTGCTTCAGTTTTATCCATTCTGGTTAATATTCTGTCGATGGAGACATTAAAAGATTTAAGCTGCTGTGAGAGGTCTTGAATTGCTGACTGAATGGGTTGCAGGGCAGATTTTAGTTCCTCCATGTAATTTAAGTCAGATTTCTCTTTTGATGTTATTGGTGGTGTCTTGGAATTCTCTTGCTGTTTAGCCATCCTGGCCCTCTTCATGGTAACCTCTTTTTCTGGGGAGGCTATAGTTGAAAATTTTGCTTTGGTGGTTTGAGTTTCCATGTGGTCTAGTTCTTTTGACATGGTTATGTATACTATTCAGTGCCCTCTTTCTTCACAGGAGTAGTAGGCCTCTGAGGCCTAGAGCACATGTATCCCGGACCAGCAACCGAAGAGTCAGACAAATCAGGTACAATCCTTCCCAGTAGAGGCTCACTCTTCCACAGCAAGGTTGGTAATCGGCGTAGGTAAGAATTCTTGTTAATTCTGTAGTATTATTTTACCGTAAAAAGGCTTTCAATCTTTAAAATTAGCTGTTGAATTGTAGGTGAGTGGCAGAGCTCTGTGAGAACACTGCTTATAGGATGGCAGCCATTTTGAATCTCGTGGTCACCAGAATATTAACTACAGGGTTACATTACAGAAAATAGCTCTGGGCAGCTCAGGAAGCATATTGTATTTGGACACTTTTAAAGTCAATGAAATCAGTGTATAGGAACAAACTTAGTCATACACAACTGTGGTACAGCCATGAAAGTGAGTAGTATGTGCAATTAATGAAGGAATCCACTGAGAGGGAACAGCTAAGAAACAGTAGGGCCCCTCCCCACTCTAATCTTAATGTAAACACTACACTGCTGCTCCTGAGCGAAAACTGAATAATCAACAGAATCGTTAAAACAGAACTTAAGAAAACTTTTACCTTGGAGAAAGTTATTTCTTTGTTTGAATTTACTTATGGGGATACAGCACTCAGCATTGATCAAATCTGACCAATTTTAGTCTTAAACTGGCCAAAACCTAACCAGACATAGAAAATGCACAAGATGACAGTAAAACAGAATAATGTTAGAGTAAAGCTTAGGATACATAGAAAATCTAATGTTTAAATTTACAATATGAACTTAAGTTTCTAAAGATTCAAGAAAATAAAGTAAAATAGAGATATGAAAGGAGCAAAGGGTCTTAGTTGTTGAGTTAGTGTGGAAAAGACTTAAAGTAGATTTAAATGATGGCACCTGAGGGGTAACAGGTGCATTCTGCTTGAGTAACTGATTTCAGCAGAGAACAGAACTTGAATAATAGGATAAGTCTTTTATTTCAGGTAAGATGGACTACCACAGTTTGGGCATGAGAATTGAGAATGCATGATCAGAGATATATAGCTTGTATAGTGAGGTTTGCATGTTAAGGCCTGAATGATTCAGGTTTCTTGGTTGTATGTGGGGGTGTGTCTTATTAATTTTGATGTTAAAGGAGGGAGAGTATGTTCATACACAAGTTTAAACAGTTGAGATCCTGGGAGCAGGTATGATCTTTGGTTAACTGGGTGCCAGTTTACCTGTTTTAGTATTGTACAGTGATGTTCATTTCTATGGGAGTGTATAATAAATCCATATATTTTGTTTTCTGGTGCTTGAATAATGGTGGAGTTTTCAGTTTTCTGGTGCTTGAATAATGGTGGAGTTTTTAGTAAAGGCTGCTGATATAAGAGGGAGGGTGAACTTGAGTAGATGGAGTAATATTCCTTTCCCTATTGTAGATTGGGTGAAGAGTGAGAGGAAAGGGGATATGTTTTGTGCCCAAAAAGGTATGGGGATTGATTTTTTTATGTGTATTATCAAGATGCAGGTGGAAGTTGAATGAAGAGTCTAACCAGGAGACTTGCTCTAAGGGATTTTGTAAATAATTATATGTCATTTCTGAATATCAATGTAATCTATATAAGATGCTTATGTTAAAAATGTATTAGAACTATATGTCATGTGTATATCAAACTTGTTTGCACAGACATATATGTTGAAAAAGGTTTTTGTAAAAGGCTTGAAATGTATCCACAGTGTGCCCTACTGGAATAGAACAGAAATGTACATGCACTGTTGTAATTCTTTAAATGTATATATTTTAATAGTGGAAACTGGAACACAGGAGGTTAACTTCAGTCCAGCAAAACTTCAAAAAAAAATAGCTGAAATTAAATTGCTTTATGGCTATGAAATAAAAGATTATATCTTTCAGTTTCAATGCAGTAAGGAGGCACAATGTATATACTAGGCAGTTCTCTGTATTGTCTTTAAGGTAAAATAATCACTAGTTTTCAAAATGTGAAGGAATGTGATTATTTTATGTCTTCTAGCATCTGCCAAATATCTGAGGTCTATGTATTTTCACAGATAGATGCTAAATACTGCTAGATTCCAGCAGTGGGGGTTTCAACTGGGGTAGAGTCAGATGACAAGAAATTATGTCATTCTGCAAGCTATCCCAGCAGTAATATTTGAGGTATTAATTTGAGAGGTCTCTGAGAGAGACACAGCATTCTGTATTCTGTCTTTGACCTGACAACAACTGGAAGATCCATTCACCACATTTGCCTTGAACTTAAGTAAGTTAACTAGGGTATAGTAATTCTCTTAGATTCTGTCAGGAATATACTGAAGGATAGTTTAGATGCTTTTATTTATTTGAGACTGTTCTGCAATGCTGTTTTAAATATTTCATGTGGTTTTGAACTCTGATGTAGCTATGAATATATACTGAGTATTTTCTTGTTCTTTTATCATTATTATTAAATATATTCAAACCTTTCATAGTGGCTGATCTTTGTAGAGATATTTAAGTTTTGAGAGTACTTGCATATTTATTTGGTGACACTCTGGGCCACTCCTGATTGCCTTGCTTTTGGTCAAACTACCATTTGTATTAATATTACACAGTAAGACTGGACACCCTTTTGTTAAGGGCTTTAAAGTAGCTGATAAAAGTTGGCTGGTGGCAGTGATAACTACTTTATAGTCTGGGCAAAAGGGGGCATAGCTAGTAAACCTGTACCAACCTTTCCCAGGTGTGTGTGTGTGTGTGTGTGTGTGTGTGTGTGTGTGTGTGTGTGTGTGTGTGTGCGTCTGTCTGTAAATCAAACCTCAAAGATTGTGTGTGTCTCAGCCACTTGGGCAGGGACATTAAGCACTGGTTGGACAGAGGGGGTGCTGGAGGTCTTGGCTTGGCCACTCAGATGAGATTTCAACTCTATAGCTGTGCCATTGAGGTGTCTTATTGGGGATCTGGAGAAAGAGGTTGAAACCATCCCCAGGCTGACTGTGGTCTTTGTGTGCTCTTAAGAGAAATTGCACTTGATGCAGAAAGCTACATTGGAAATATTGTGTGCGTACCTGTTATCTTCCCAGTGTACATCTCCCACTTTTGCCAGTGGTGAGGATTAAGCTTCTTGATTACTGGTCCAGTGATGGGTTATCACACTGATAATTTTGTGTTTCATATAAAAAGCACAGATTTAGTTTGGGATGTGTTTAGTATGAGGCATTTTATAAGAGAATTGACTTACCAGCAAAAATACAGGTTTGATAAATGTTACATTAACAAACAGAGTCAAGCAAGAAGAGGGGTATTGAAGAATATTAAAAATAAATAAATAAAAAAGGGAAGAAAGAAATCACAGGGCATTCACATTATACAATAAATGGAGAACAGGATTAGGTAGATAGGGAAGTCTACTGAAGTCATGACACATAAATATTATATCCTCATATGCATATCAGTATACAGACACATAATATAAGAGTTTGCTTATGAAGAGACAGTTAAGGAAAGCCAGGAACCTGTGGTGCTACAAAAGACAGATGAGGAAATAGTTGGTATACACAGACCACTAGTATAACACAAACCCAGTAATGGATGGATTTTATAGACTTCATTTTTAAAAATACGTGAGAAAGTGCATCTCATAACTTCTGCAAAGCACTCTGACCATAGCATGTAAACATTCTGCCTCATGAGCAGTTCATTTGGAAGAAGTGACAATATGGGGAGAAATGTACATATAAAAAATAGTATAGCGTGTTTGTGTATATGTATATATGGATTCACTTCATAACACTGAAACTCAAAATACTAAAACCAAAATACTGAAACTTCAAAATCTTGAAAACTCAAAATACTGAAACTCAAAATACTGAAAACACATATTATGCGTAAACTCAGTTTAAACAACATAAATCATAACAATTTCTACCAAATATATGCAGGGGGCAAGCCCCCCTGCACCCCCCATGTGGGGGGCTGTGCACCCCACACCCCCTGCTAATTAAATATATCAACTCCAAGATTGCACATAGTGTAGTTAAGTGCAATCTTGGAGTAGATATATATAATTAGCAGGGGGTGTGGGGGGTGCAGGGGGGCTTGCCCCCCTGCATATATTTGGTAGAAATTGCTATGATTTATGTTGTTTAAGCTGAGTTTATGCATAATATGTGCTTTCAGTATTTTGAGTTTCAGTATTTTGAGTATTCAGTATTTTGAGCTTTCAGTATTTTGGTCTTCAGTATTATGAAGTTTTGTCATTTTCAGTATTTTGAAGTTTCAGTGTTATGAAGTGAATCCGTATGTATATATGTATGTATATATATATATATTTATGTATATATATATATATATATATATATATACACACACACACACAAATATATATATATATATATATATATATATATATATATATATATATATATATACACACACACACACACACACAAACACATGTACATATATAGTTTACTATGGCACAGCAAAGCCAAAGTATAAAATATACTGAACCTGCCTACTTGCATGGACCTAGGAATGAATGCAACATGGGTCCTGAAGGGGCTGCAAATCTGGGAGTTTGAGTATGTGGTCTTCAACATTGCTGGTCGCTAATATAGTTGTCATGGGATTGATATTTTTGACATAGACAGCTTCGGCAGTAACATAGTAAGCATATGTGTGTGTGTGTGTGTGTGTGTGTGTGTGTGTGTGTGTGTGTGTGTGTGTGTGTGTGTGTGTGTGTGTGTGTGTGTGTGTGTGTGTGTGTGTGTGTGTGTGTGTGTGTGTGTGTGTGTGTGTGTGTGTGTGTGTGTGTGTGTGTGTGTGTGTGTGTGTGTGTGTGTGTATATATGTATATATATATATATATATATATATATATATATATATATATAGAGAGAGAGAGAGAGAGAGAGGGAGAGACAGGGAGTGTGTGCATGCAATATCTTGTACTATAGGTTTAGGGAATAAGTTTTATGATGACTGCAGAAATCATGACTTATGAAACAAATTTCTTTCTTTCTTTCTTTCTCTGTCACTTATCCTCCCTGCAACTAACCATCAGCTACCACCAGTTCCTCTGCTCATTCACTGGGACTATTAGATCCACCTTAACCTCATCCAGGCTCAACTTAACCCATATGTAGGGTTTTATATATATATATATATATATATATATATATATATATATATATATATATATATATATATATACATGTAATGAGTCTGTTTTACATATTTATTCTAGAAGATTTTAAATAAGATGTTTAGTCTTTTTTGACTTCATATTAAAATTGTATCATTACCAAGTATAGTATAGAAAGAGAGAACAACACATAGTTAGAATTTAAAAATGGTTTTAACAGTTGAGTTAAAAGTATGGCTTGTATAAGTATTAAAAGTAATTAGAGTAAATAGATCAATAATATGTGCAATTATTTTTAATTACAAATCCTGGAAACATAAATATGAAATAATAAGAAGTATTATTAATTAAGTATCATTAATTAATATTAAATAAGTAAATTTCTGTATAAAATTACTTCTCAATTGTCTTGGGAGGAGACTTTAGAGGGAAAGCTTCAACAGAGATGCTATTTAAATGTCTTAAACATCAGAGATTGTATGATTTGCTTTTTATTTAAATGTTTAATAGCTCAATGTTTAACTAGTTATAATTTGGTATCTACAAATATTAATAACTTTAATTTGATTGATAAACATATACAATCGTGTTCAGCCATATTTTTCTCTATTGTTAGGAACATATGGCTAAGTATATTTCTACTGATATATTATATATAAAGTGCATTTATATCATTGTTAATTGTTTGAATATCAGTTGCAAAAGGGGATGTTTAAGCAGCTATTTAAAAATGTTTAATGCTTAAGTTGTATTTTTACAAGAGACATTTATTACAAGAATACATTAATAGACTTAATACTAATAAGTATTCAGTATTTGTTAGCTCACATTATAAACAAAAAGGAATTGTTGCAATTTTATGGAAAAACTCTGTATTGATGCCTAAAATCATAAATTGATAGAATGATAGATCTGGGATGCTTTGTCTAGTATCTTTGGAATTAAATGAGAAAATATACACTTTGATTAATCTTTATTGTATTCTTGGATTAGGGGTTAAATGATTAAGTAACTTTATCTGGTGACTTCAATTGTATATTGAATAATTGTGATACTAACACAATAAATAAGTAGAAGAATACAGCATCATTCAAGGCATTAATAGACTTCATACTATGTTTAATATTAAGGACATAAATTAATTTGCAGAGGCAAATTCATTATTTTTTACATATTATTCATATTGACATGGTACCCAATCTAGAACAGATAGAGTTTATATTTCAAGTGATATAACTGGAATATTAGATAAAGTTAAAGTTGCCACATGCCCTCTATCTGATCATAATGCAATTACATTTCAACTGAAAATGAATGCAAAACAAAGTGCTTCTATTAGTATAATTCCTTCATATGTAACTAACCTGAAAGATTTTAAGGAATTTTATAGTAAAGAATATTCAATCCTTTATAAATGTAAATTTAACTGAGGGTATATCTGAGGTATATGAGGGGTTATTTAAAATCATATCTATATGGTAAAATTATATCTTGGCATATTAAGTAGAAAAAACAATGGAATAAAGAATTATTGGATTTACAAATGAAAGTTGACAAATTTAAATTAGAAATTCAAACGGTAATAAAAATTTAGCTAAATATCTTGATGAGATGGATAAAAATATTTAGAGATATTTAAAGACATTACATCATAAAACAAATTAATTTAGAGAAGTTTAAATGAGTTTGTATTCTATGAATCTTAATAATCAATACAGAATAGGAAACAGAACAAAGACCGTTATTAAATCTAACCAGATAAATGAAGTTTATATTCCTGGAACTAGAAAAATGGTTTCAGATTTAGAAGGCATTTTAGAGGCTTTTAAAACACACTTTGATTCAATTAATATATATGATCCAAAAGTAGAACCACAAAGTATAATAAAATCTTTTGTATGAAGCATATCAAAACAAATTAATAGAAGACCAGATAAAACTAACAGATAAGCCAATTTCTATATCGGAACTTAAATCTCAAATCAGTATACTAAAATTAATCAAATCACCTGTAATTGATGGTATTATTTCTGAGATGTATAAACTATTGCCTAAGTAAGCTTTGGCAATATTGATAAGAGTCTTTACATTAGCTAAAGAAGCAAAAAGTATCCCCATATACATTCATTTCTCCATTTTTAAAGTTGGACAAAGATGGAAAAGAATGCTCATCCTATAAACCAAAATCCCTATTAAATGCTGATTACAATATTTTTATGGCAATACATACTAACATAATTAAGAAGTTTCTACCATTGCTGATAAAGATTAAACCAGTTTTATACTGAATAGAAAGACATATGATAATATTAAAAGAGTACTAACAATAATTGTCTATAGTAATATAACAAAAGGAAGTCTGACCCTAGTAAGTCTAGACATTAATACTGCCTTTAATTCATTTCACTGTGATTACTTACTGCTGGTCTTGGAAGAATGTTTTTTCATGATATTTTATAAAATTAGATTGTTATATGAAAATACTTTAGCTTTTATAAAGATTGTATTGTATACATCTAGACCAATTACAGATACTAAGGTACTAAACAAGGATGCCTGTCATCTTCATTATTATTTGCTCTGGTCATAGAACCACTTGTGAATAGTATTAGATTGAATGCTAACATCAGAGATATACACTTTAGTAATCATTTAAATTCTAAAATTCAGTTATTTGCAGGTGATATTTTATTAACTTTGAATCATTATGGCAGCTTGTTACAAGCATTATTTGAGACAATGGATCTCTTCCAAAAGATTTCTGGCCTTAAATTTAATGATAATAAAACTAAGATATTACTTATAAATTATAATAAGAATAACATGGATAAGAAGTTTTATAAATATATAGTTCTGGATAATAAAATTAAGTATCTAGAGATTACATTATCAAATGATATTAATGACCTATTAATAATTAATTATACTAATATTTTAAATAAAATAAAACATCTTATGGATAGATGAAATAATTTTTCCATGGAAGTTAGATTTTTCTCAATTAAAATGCTTTATTTTCCAAAAATATTATACCTTATACAAACTATTTCCCTTCCAGTTTCTAAAAAAATTATACATCAATTCAATAAACTAATGTTAAACTTTTTATGGTATCCAAATAAACCTATAATAACATTAAATCATCATCTAAAAGATTTGACAACAGATGGATTTGGCCTCCCACATATAGAAATGTATGCTTTATCATCCATTAATAAGACAGTAATGGTATGGTTAAATTGTTCTTATTCTGCTAGGTGGAAATGAATACAGGAACTTATTTTGTTAAAATCAAATCACTCATTACCAATTCAGTTTAGTAAAATATTATCCAATAACTTTTATTGGTTGGTAAGGAAATATATTTGAAGAATACAAATAAAGTAATATAACTAATACATTAAATATGTTTAAAAATTATCTGAATAAAAACCCAGGATGTAGACAGTGGTCATTTCTATTTTACCCTATAGCTTGCACACAGAATAACATTGATGTCTCTTAAATGATTATACTTAGGGGAAAAATAATATATTGGCATCAACTAATGGATTCTGGAAAAGTTCTATGTATGGAATACATTATGAGCAAATATGATATAAGTAGTGAAATGTGGCTAGAAATATAAACTTTAAGGCAGTATATTATTAGTAAACTAAAGTCAATGGATATAACTATCAAGGATACTGTCCCCAAATGTATAGAATTTATGATGATTATAGGAAACTAAACAGTAATAGGAAAAGGGTACCTATCTAAAATATATAAAGTAATCAAAAATACAAAACTGTATTATAAAAATAATTTTTGGAATTATTACAGATCAATAAATAATCATCCTCCTAGTGAAAATGATAAAAAGTTAATGCTACTTTCTTCAAAGCAAACCACTCTTCTGTTACAATGGAAGTTGTTTTCTTGGAAATTGTACATAGAACCTTCATTACTCCTCATAAAATGGAATTAATGTTTAAGTAAGATTTTGGGTGTTAGAGATGTACTGTAAATTCCAATTGAAAGCAGATTGGCAGTGTATGTTTTATGGTTGTAAATTGCTTAAAACATTTTGGAGAAAAAAATGTTTTTAATCACAAATTTCAGTTAAGTGAAATGCCAATACCTAAATGTGTCCCCAGATCAAAATATTCATTTTTATGGTCTTTTATTAGCTATAGCATGTGATACCCCATTTCTGGGCCAGTAATCAAGGAGTCTCAGTCCACATCATAGACACCTGTGAGGGATATTCACTTGGAACAAAAATAGATACACACAATATTTCTAGAAGCAGCTCTGTACACCAAGCACAATTTCCCTTAAGAGTGCACAGGGAACATGCTCAGTCCTGGGTTTTCCTATCTGTCTGTCCAGGCCCCCAAATAAGACTCACCATTGACACAGTTGAAGAGCTGGGTCCTCAGCCAAGTTTTCCAAGCCAAGTCTTCCACCACCCTCTCTGTGAAATCAGTGTACTATATCCCTGCTCCACGTAGCTGAGACAAACACTCGAGATTTGATTTTCACCTGGGAAAGGCTTGCACAGGTTTATTAGCTCTGCCCCCCTCAGTCCAGACTATAAGGTAGGTTCACTGCCACCAGACAGTACCTTAAAGCTCTTGCTTTTACAGAGTAAAATTAATACTAATACAAATGGTAGTGTTTGACTAATGCAACAAGGCTTTCAAGAGTGGCCACAATGTCACCAAGTAAATATAAGTCCTCTCAAATGTTAAAATATCCTCTAAAAGACCAGCCACAATGAAACAATTAAATGTATTTAATAATAAATAATAATAAAAGAACATGAAAATAGTAAATATCTATTTACAATAAACACCAGAGTTTCATTAACAGAAAATATTAAAAATAACACAGATGGATAGATTCACACAGATACAGAAAAAAGTACTTAACTTATCCCACTATACTTTACTGACTGATCTAAAGAATTACTATGCCCTGGTTACTTATTAAAGCAAGGCAAAATGAAGTGGGTTAGTGGTCTTCTTTGTCAGGTTTCAAAAACAGACTGCCCTGAGACTTCTGTCTCAGCTAGTATTAAAACATAATTTCAGTGCTAGATTACAGAATGACATCACATACATCTGGTCATCTGATTCTGGTTCCCAAACTAGCCCTTTTCCTAAAACCTGAACCAGAATCTAGCACCAATGTGTCATAATACACACACATAGAGCTTTGCTAAGATGTGATATACCATCTGGAAGCTATAAAACCATTTCAAAACTTCCACCCTTCCAGGGTAGCAATTACTTCACCCCTAAGGACAATACAGTAGAATTCCTAGTCCTGTTTTTTTACAGACATTTCATCTCTGGCTGCAATCAGAACTGTAAGATGCAATCTTTATGGCCTAAACCAGGTAATTTAATTTCAGACTATTTTTCAAAGGTAGTTGGACTGAGATTAATTTATTCTCTTCCAGTATCCTATTTTACAATACTTCCCATGCTTTGGAACAAGATTCCAATTTACATTAGGCAGAGCTCCTCGCTAACAGTCTCCTTGACGAGTGGATGGGAAACAGAAAGTTTACCCTGGGGATCACTTCAGTGGCTCTGCTTGACAGAGGCACACAGAACTAATCTAAGCGGGTGGTGAAAGCCAACACATTCTGGTTAGGCTTATAAATGCCTTTGGGCAGATAGCCTAGTACCTACCTATGAACCTACAATACAGTTTGACATACAGGCGTATTTATTTTCTGTCCAGCAGGACCCACTGTTGGTACATTTTTAACACAAGCACCTGTACAAATCAATTTGATATTCAAATGACATATAATTATTTTCAAAACCCCAGCTAGCTATGCTGGTATATGTTACACATCCACTGACCGACTTCTCCTGGCATAGTTGGCAATCCCTGACAGGATCACATAGCATACAAAGTAATTACTATGAATTGGAAGAGTGAGACTTCCCTTTTTTTAAAGAATTCAAGAATATTGGGTTTAATGTTTCTCAACTGGAACTGTTTGCAATCAAGATGAGAAATGGTTAAAAGTTATAGAGAAAATTAACTGTAATATGACATGAAGTATAATTATATTTTGAATGACTAATTGTTTTTGTTTAAGTAGATACCTTTGTAAATAGTTTTATTTTATTTTAATTTATTGTTATGAAGTTTTTCCATTTGTGTGGTTAATCTGTTCTAAAAATGTATGCCTTTTTTGTCCTTGTTATGAATTGTTATGCTTTCTAAATCTTAATAAAAATATTTGACAAAAAATAAATGAATTTTAGCAGAACAGATGGCACATAAAAGAACTCTAACAACTTATCAGGCCTTATCGCTACCAGTAAATCAAAATGTACAGAATTCCAGTTGCCTGAGGTTTGTAAATCCAAACAACAGTTGTACAATCTCAAAGGGAAATAATCACAGGCTTAAGCCTCTGACATGAGCTGCAGTCCACTGTGCACTCATGAAAAGTTAAGAAAATCTGAACTTAATGGTTACTCTTTCTGCTTAAATGAGTTCCAGGTTTATATATTTCCTGTATAGCACTATTGCAGTCTTCCCTTTGTTGTAGGAAAGGAAAAACTATCACTAGATGCTCACTGCTTCTTTCAGTCACCCTTCAAAGAGTTGCATCCATTTCCAAAGCCACATCAACCATCCAACCGTCCATCATCCATCCATCCATCGCACCCACTCTCCCTCCAGCTATCCATTTTAACTGCTTGCCTAATGAGGGTTGTGGTTCTAACAAGCCAAGCACAGTATACTAAAAGGCCACACCCAAACAACAGTTCAAAGCCTAGTGCCACACCCAGTGCAAATCTTAACATCTTCAACTCTGCCATGTCAAGCTCTGACTTTTGCCTTTTTGTCAGTGCCACTGTCTCCAACCCATATAACATAGCTGGTCTCACTGCCCCCTTGTAGACCTTCCCTTTCACTCTTACTGGTACTCATCTGTCAGAAATCACTCCTGACACTCTTCTCCACCCGCTCCATCCTGCCTGGACTCTCTTCTTCACCTCTCTTCCACACTCACCATTACTCTGAACTGTTGTTCCCAAGTATTTAAACTCATCCACCTTTGCCATCTCTACTCCCTGCATCCTCACCATTCCTTTATCCTTCCTCTCATTCACACGCATATATTCTTTCCTGCTGACCTTCATTTGTCTTCTCTCTAGAGCATATCTCCACCTCTCCAGGGGTCTCCTCACCTGTTCCCTACTCTCACTACAGATCATGGTGTCATCTGCAAACATTATAGTCCATGGGGACTCCTGTCTGATCTCGTCTGTCAACCTGTCCATCACCATTGCAAATAAGAAGGAGCTCAGAGCTGATCCTTGATGTAATCCCACCTCCACCTTAAATGCATCCATCACTCCCACCGCAGACCTCACCGCTGTCACACTACCCTCGTACATATCCTGTACCACTCTTACATACTTCTCTGACACTGCCAACTTCCTCATACAATACCACAACTCCTCTCTAGGCACCCTGTCATATGCGTTCTCTAAGTCCACAAAGACACAATGCATCTCCTTCTGACCTTGTTACTGTTATCCTCCAGAACAGTTCAGAATATTATTATCTGATCAAAACCTTTGAGTATGATAACTCAGAAATGTAATTATGTAATTTCCTGTCAGAAATTACAAAAAAATAGCAGAGCTTAAGTAATCTGCTGCTAGCCTGCCAATATTCCAGCCGGAATCCTAAGCATTTATTTTTTGATAAAAACTCCATAGTACAAAAACTTTTAGAGCAATGAATTAGGCAACAGAACATAGAAAGGATCACTGCCACACTTAGGGAGCCTATAACAAGAACCAGACTTCTGTAGAGGTATTACAGACATTTCAGAAATTTATGAAAATTTGTATAAAGCAGAGGAATATGGAAATCAAGAAAGAGCACACATGGAGATATTTATGGTAAGACTTAATTATGCCAAGGTTAGAGGTAGGTGACACTTAACAACTAGTAGTTAAGATAGTGGAATATGAGAATGGGGCAAATAATAAATCTGCAGGGAATTCTACAGGAATAGATGATATTCCTATATATTCCTATGAAAGATAGGAAGGAAGAAACTGATAAATATCTGGAAGATTTTATTTTAATTCTATTTTAAAATGGGAAACCCCAACATCTTGGAAGAAAGCTGTGGTGGTTGTATTACCCAAAGATAATAAAGACCCATCAGATAGAACCATTTAAATTTTAAACAATTATTATAAATCATTTGTGTATATACTAACTAAAAGAATGGCAAAGGTTTTGCCAAAATTGATAGATATAGATCAATGTGGTTTTGTAGAGGTGAAGAAAACATTTGAAAACATGAACAGAACAAGGATGATTCAGAGGAAGGCAGAATGTAAGGAAATACTGCTCTTGTTAATGGGTCTTGATGCAGAGAAAGCATTTAACAGAAAAAGCAGGGATTTTATGAGTAGGTCAACAGAAACATTTGCATTCCATTATTCAGTAATACGGGTAATTAGGAGGATATATGATGGATCACAGGCAAGAATTAAAGGGGGAGGGTTCCTCACTGATAAGTTTAGTTTGAACAGAGGAACCAGGCAGGGGTGTCCTATTTCCCCTTTCTTAATTGCTTTATTTTTAAAACCATTAGCAAAGATAATAAGGAACTCAGAAATTAAAATATATAACTGATACGGTAATCAAGAAAAGTTGGCATTATTTGCAGATGATATTATTTTGTACCTGATAAATCCTGAAAAGGAGATCTATGTCGGAGTTGTGGAACATGTTGTGACAGTTTCAAGACTTTTGGGGATATAAAATTAATGAAGTTAAAACAAATGCTATAGCCATAAATTATGTATCTACACACAAATTGGTTCAGCAATACCCACATTTTTGGGGATTGAGTAAAATGAACTATATAAGAATATGGATTAAAAATAGCTTTTGTTGAGGCAGCTGATAAGTGAGATGATACTAAACAAAAGATAATAGATACAGTTTTCCAAAATGTCTTGGGCTGTATGGAGGATTGTAGGTTGGTGGATCATAGTTAGTTGTACATGGCTGTCAATAATCTTCTGAGATATTCTTCAGTTTATCCAAGATCTCTCATCCTCCTTCCTATATGGAATGAGCAGGGTCCAACTGCAGAGTTCTGTTTGGGATTATTCTTCTTGCAAAGTGGTGGAATAGTTTGTAGAGTTACATATTTAAGTAAATGTATTCCTTCATTATGTAAATTTTTGTGTACTGTATGCCCTGAATTTTTCATATGCAAGGCTTAGGAGTAAATCTTGGGAGTTCAGAATGGCAGCTTCCACCTTTTCTGACAGTTCCCTCCCTGGTGGTATATATATCCTTGCCTCTCATTACATGGGAAAACTACTCATGCACCAATTCAATAGCCAAACGCTTCCTGGAATTCATCAATTCCAAAGCCCTGGACCAGCTCATTCTTACCCCCACCGGAGGAAGCAACATTGTTGACCTGGTTATTACAAACACAAGCAATTGTTGCTCTCCACCAATAGTCAACTCCTCCCTTGTTAGATCCGACCACAAACTAATCACCATGGAAATCCACATCTCACCCACACACCCCGCAAAGGTAACCACCATGAAAAACTTCTCCAAAGCTGACTTTGGACTCCTAAAAACAGAGATGGCTAACTTGACGGCACCCATGTCAATGGAAAATAGATGAATAACTGCCGAATCATACAACAATGCACTATACGAACATGTACATAAATGCATGGAACTAGCCATATCCAACAGAACCAAGATGCTCTTCTCCAAAAACAGGAAGCCAGTATGGCAGTCCCCTGCTGTTAACAAACACTACAACAGAAGGAAGAAACTGTTGCAGGAAAAAGGTGAAGTTCCAAGACTGGAAAAATTCCATTAGCCTCAACAAAAAGTTGAGATCCTTCATCAAAACCTCTAAAGCCGGCTATGAAGGCAGCAGACACTAAAAACAACTGCAGAGTCTTCTATAGTTATATCAACAATCTCCACGGCAATACCCAGATTTGCTCTGAGTTACTGCACAATGGTACCCTCTATTCTGAGCCAACATATACAATCACAGCTTCACCTCAGGCTTTGTCCCTACCAAATGACACACTGCTACAATCATCCCTCTCTTAAAGGGGGAGTGACTACAGACCCTAGGAATTATCACCCCATTAGCCTGATGAGTCTGATATGTAAGGCTATGGAGCACATCATCATGGACCTAATTAACAAGGATATAGGGAATCTCCAAACTCTAGATCCCATGCAATTTGGTTTTGTGAAAGGTAGATCATGCCTGCTGAACCTGGTTGACTTCTTTGAGTCAGTCACCAGAGCTGTGGATGAGGGCAAGGCAGTTCATACTGCCTACCTCAATCTGGCCAAGGCTTTTGATATCATTTCCCACTTAGGAATTATTTGTAAACTCACCAAATTAGGTATCAACCCCTATATCATTAGATGGGTTACAAATTGGCTCACAGATAGAACCCACAGTGTGAAAGTAGCGGACTCCAAGTCAGACTGCCGACCAGTCATGAGTGGAGTCCCACAAGGTTCGGTCCTGGGTCCTCTCCTGTTTGGCATCTACTTCTCAGAAGTGCAGGCCAACACGGAGGGACTCCGGCTGACCAAGTTCACAGATGTCTGCAAGCTGGGAGCCATTATTAACTCCCCAAGTAATGTAGACTTCCTACAGAAAGGCCTCACTGAGACCAATGACTGGTGTAGAAACCATAGCCTTAATGCTAAAAAATGCATAGTCATCCCCTTTGGGAAAAACTCACTTCCCACTAATTACCACATCGATGGGAGCCCACTGAACACTGAGGGCATTATAAGAGATCTGGGGATACAGGTTGACAGCAACCTCTCCTTTGACCATCACATTGCCAGTGTGGTCAGAAAGTCCTTCTATATGGCACATCTCATTACCAATGGTTTTGCATCCAGGAAGAAAGAGGTCATCATCTCTCTCTACTCTTCCCTCATTAGGCCAATCATTGAGTATAATGCCCCATTTGGTATGTACCTCACTAGACACATGCAACAGCTGGAAAGGCCACAAAAGTACCTCACAGAGGATCCTAGGCCTTAAACACATGTCCTACATGGACAGACTAAAAAAAAACTCCAGCTATTCTCTGTCTCATATCATCTACTAAGAGGCGATCTTTGCTTGATTTACAAAGCCAAGTCTGACCCAGCTCTGTTAGAAATGCTACATCTAATGAAATCCCAATCCCTCTGCACCACACAGTACAGAGACCTCAAACTCATTACCAAAATTAACAGAAAATGCTGGAGGGACAGGTTCATAACGTAGAGACTGCCCATGTTCTGGAATAGACTTCCCATGCATGTCAAGCAGAGCACCTCACTGGTCCTCTTCAAAAGAAATCTTAATGACTGGATGGGAAATAGAAAATTTACCCTGGGGATCACTCCAGTGTCTCTACTTGATAGAGGCACTGGAAACTAATGTCAGGCAGCATGATGCAAGGGCACTTCTATGGGCTAAGCTTGTAAAGGCTCCAGGGCCATTAGCCTAGTACACACCTATGAACCTATGTATAGCAGTTTATGCCTTAACAGTTTATTGAGATCAGATCTCCCTTCTTCTGAAGTTGCTGTGTGATCAGCCAGAATGACACTTACTTTTATTATATTGAGGTTGGGTTCAAGTCTTACTTGCTCATTCTGTTCTAATGTCGACCTTTCAGGGCAACTACAAATTCAGTCTCATGGTCTTATGTGTGAGAATGGTTTAAAACCACTTATACATCCATTTATTACTTTGACCCCTCAAGGTAGCCACAGATTTTGTTACCAGAGTCTTGGTTTTAAGGTGGTCTATCTTATGGACTGTAATCTAGATCATTACCTACAGCAGTGATCGCTATCCATGCAGTCCCATTCCTTTTCATTTTAAGGAATGTGGTTTTGATCCTTAAATGAGATATCCTGCAGGACCTTGTCTATCCTGCTGCAACAAGACTTCATAATTTGGCTTTAATTCCTTTTTAAGAGGTTTAGCCTGTTGGTTCAATAAATCTGGCATCACTCAACACACAGTAGTCTTTCTAGCTCTTTTTCTCAGGAATTCAAACTTCATTTCCTCTGAAGCTTCTCCCATCAAAGTTGAAGCTCTCGATGGGGGTTTCACATATACTGACACTATAGTTTAACTCTCTTTGTAAGTTTTTCCAAGAAATGTAACTGAAGGTACTTAATGTTTGTGTTCTACCTAAGTCTGTTTACCTAGTTACTTCCTTGGCAGAGGAGGCTTGTAAGTGTTGTATCCGTATCAGTTTATTGCACCAGTTTTTTTTCCTGAGATGGGGATGACTTGTACACTGTTCATCTGCAGCATAGTCCTTTTGGCGCTTATTTATGATTTATTTATTTATTTATTGACATTTGATTAATGAGAAAGTCAGCCTATGTAGGTGCCCATTTTCAGCAGATGCCCAGGGAGAAAAGCTCCAAAGTATCTGTCATAAGCCTTGTTTTGTTGTTGAGTTTCTGTGCCTTGTGATCTGTCTGGCACACTCATGGAGCACAATGTACATTTCATGGATTTACCATTAATAAGTGTGTCTTATTTCATTGTCAAGTGATTTTTCATCCCCAAAACATCAAAATTTTGGAAGGTAGCTACTCAAAACAGCAACACTCCCAAGGTCACAAAAAAATTATTTTATGCGGGGGGGGGAGGATTCCCCCCTCCTGAACTGTGTGTGTATGCAAGCTATGAGATTGTACAGTCAAAGAAGTGGGGGATATATATGAAACACTCACCTTCTTTCTTTTCTTTGAGTTTAATCACCATTGCCAGATACATATGACCTTCCAGCAGCAACATTCTGAATGACGATTAATTGGTCAAGACAAACAGTAGGGCTTTCCTTTAACCATTTCATTTTCCTTTGTTAATATAGTTTTGGCTGTGCAAGATATCTATCCTGCATTTAACCTGTCTAGTCTGTGCAGTAGTTCTTATGCTACTGTTAGTCCTTTAAAAGTGTTAACCAAAGCAAAAAAGTTGGAAGCATGTTCAATGAAACTAAGAACTAATAAATAAGTGTCTACCAATGGAAAGAACACCAAGAAAACCACCAGAAATCTTCAAAGGATTTATTAATATCCAAAGCTAAGCACTTTAGTTCATAAGTTTAAGCTTACCAGACTTCATCAGAATTAAAAGAGTGTATCAGGCTACGTAAATATAAAATCTCCACCTTGCATGTATAATATTCAAGATAATCATTGAAAGCTACACATCTTTTAAAATCCATGATTTTTTCAGCCTAAAATAATAGCTCAGTAAATGATAATATGAAATTAACAAATGAAAATCACATAGTAGAATGTGCAGAATTAATTTAAAATATATTTCATTTTCCAAAAATGATATCAAACAACTTCCTGTAATTAATAAACTGTAATGTACTTTTAAAATATGTGATACATGCTGAAGAAAATTTAACTCCTTAATAAATAAAGAAATAAGATCAGCACAGTATAATTGTCATGTTCTAAGCAAAAAATAATCACAATTTAGCTGCCCCTAAATTTAATATGAGGGTAATAGAAATATATTCATTTAAATCTGGTTTATTGGCTGCATTTAGTAGAAACTGACACATAGGTTCCCTACATTCTCATTTTTTTCCCCAGTCTCTTCCCCTAGATAGTGCTAACCTTATCAATTATTATAAAATCATTTGTTTTAATTAGTGCAAGCCAAATAATTTTTATATATTTTTGTTAGATTTCTTAATATAATAAATAGGCTCATAAATGTTCCTTTTAAAGGCTTGTTCAGTCTGGCGTCTGGCCAATGTAAAACACAGGACAAGTTGAGCATTTAGCTAAGTAGATCACACAAGTAGTTGCACAGTTGCCATTCTGAAAAGTGGAATTCAAACTATTGTCTAGTTTTAATTCTGGTCCTACTGGTATGTAACAGTATTGTCTGCCCTTACCACATTTAGTTATACCACTAATCACTCCTGTTAAACTACTTTTGCAGTTATTGTGCTTAGCTAACTTTTTCAAGTTATCATCCATCTTGTAAACAAACTGTGACTGGTCACCCAGGGACTCTAATATCATGCCATTGGCCTTAAAATATACTAGTTATCCTAATGATTTTCTTAATTGTATTTGATCCATCACTATATTGTAGAATTGAAGTCCTTTTAAATTCATTTTTATTTTGACCTTTGATGTCATCTTGTTCCCTATCATTAAAGCAAGAATCAAATAGACCTTCCCCCAACAGTGATCTATATTTTGTGACCCTAAATTTCCTAACGACAATAAAAATACGTTCTGCTATTTTTTCTTTTTTGGTGTCCCCTCCCCAAAAACATATTCTTAATTTTATTTTTTTTCAGTATAGACTGTCGAATTGTCTGACACCATTCATGACAGTCTAATGAATTGTCCCTTGATGGGCTTTCCTTTTGTGCATGTAGGTGGTTACTCTGGTAATTTGAATAGAAATTACTGAAGGTAGGTTTCCTGTATATGTTTGAGATAAATCTACCTGGACATTTTGAAATAGTTGTATCCAAACAATTTACAAATAATTTATTGTAATCGTAGGTGAACCTCAGGAAACCAGTGGTATTGTACAAAACCAGCAACCATATGTTCAGGCCCCAACCACAAAATAAAAATATTGTCAAAGTATCTCAAATACAATTTTCAGTAGACAAAATTATTATCTAAAGTAAGATTTATAAAATCAATAATGATTCTAATGTTTCTAGTGGACAGAAAATGATAATCCATAATAGCCTCATAAATCATTCCATACCAACTTCCTGTGGAGTACAGGTAAATGAATCAATTACATCAGTAGTTTAAAAAATGTTAGTATCCCATACATCATTTGATTCTTCCTAGAAAAACCCAGGATATTTTAAGCATGTGTGAAGTCCCTTTACAGACGGGTTTAAGTAACCTATCTATATAGATTTCTAAAGGATGCGTCTTTGAACCCTGGGCTGCCACAATTTCCCTAAACGCTGGTTTAAATAAATTTTTGTGGATTTTTTTAAATATCAAAAATAGTAGGATCAACTGGGGTAGAGTTGTGTAAAAACTTGTATAAATCCACTGTAAAAATATCATGTGTTAAGATAGTCTTCCAGTTGTAAATCAGTTATCTTATAAGCAATATTTATCTGATTATTTGAAACCTGCATATACATATCAGAATTTTGAAGCATGTCAAACATAATATATGAATATTCCAAGGCGTCAAAGCTATCAGTCCTCTCCCCTTGTCAGGTTTCATTATTCTTAAAATGTTTATTGTTCCTTAAGGAATATAACAGTTCTCTTTCATCCTTGGCCATAGTAAAAAATATGTTTTTGTGAATATCAGACATGTATTCTCAAATATCTTTTTTCACATGTGTTTTCAGTAGCCTGTACATGGGGATACATAGCTAGATTGCATACATTAATATTAGATTATCTGTTTTCCTGTTTAGCTTCAGGACTATTAAACAAAATTGCCAAATTCCCCCCCCCCACCACATTTAAATAGTTGTTTGATGTGTGCCCTGTCTGTTCTTTTGTAATGGGATTTTGTGTTTATGGCATGCACCCCCATCTTGCAAGATCTGTTCACAAGTCCCTCCAATCTGCTTAATGGGGAGAACTCTAAAGCATCATTTCATGCTACATTGTATCCTTCAAGGTTCTCATGAGCCACACAATGTGCCTCGTTGTGATTGCTGTCAGAATTATTGTGACTATTCTGGACTGTAGAGGACAGATCGGCTGCTACATTCCTATTTAATATTCAAATCCTTTTTCATGTAGGCAGAATTGGATTTATACTGCTTTCAATCTCTAATTAAATCAAATTACTTGTCTACATTAGCAATAATGTTATCATATAGTTTATGTGTAAAAATGACAGATCATCATTAACATTTTGTTTAAAATGTGTACCTCATTTTTAGTTTGTCAATTATAGACTCATTTATTTTAATCAAAAGTTTCATAAATTCGAAATAATGCTGGTTGTGCATCTTCACAAAATCATAACAGGAGGAATCAACTTTAATTCCATTGGGAAACTTGGAAGAGCGCAGACCCTGAGGGACAATACAATGTTTCAAACATTCTAATAAATAGCCATTGTCAAGTTGTAGTGCCTGCAACTTTGAAAGCTTTTTTCTAATGTATTTATAAGAGCTTTTAACAAAATGTTGTGGGTCAGAAACCCAAGATTAAAAAGTGTAAGTTTTTATAATCCAGTTGTTAAAATAAAACTGTTATCTCCCATTAACGAATTGTTACTAGGTTGTATAGGTGGATTTACAGTACCTTTAGTACTGTAACATTTTTTTTTCTTTACTCAAAACTGTTTTCAAAGTATCTTGCACAACTCCAGTAGATTCTTTAACTAATGGGTAACAACAACAGCATCTACTCCTTCTGCAACAGCTGAGCCACACACCAAATCATATCCTGTAAATTCAGTAAATAGCTCTACCAGATGGGTTAGTTCACCTTTCATTTTAGCCAACTCATTGGCCAGTGCCGAGATTGAAACAGTCTCGGCAGTGGAAAAAAGTGGTTGGCTCACTTCCACTTTTTCCATGGCCCCTACCACCAAATCACCAAACAAAAAGGTGGAAGCACATTCAATGAAACTAGGAAGGTTTAATATTTATGTAGCCTGTCAATCTGTTTTAGTTCTGACAGAGTTTGATATACTTATAGTTACAGACAAAAGCATTTAACTTTGGATATTACTAAATCTTTTAAAGTATTCTGGTGGTTTTCCTCGTTGTTCCTTCCATTGGAAGACATTCCTTTTTCACATTATTTCTTGGCTCCTTTGAAAACGACATCAGCTAATATTTTTGAGGGACGCTATCTGTTGTGTGGTGTTCAGAAGCTTTTGGTTTAGCAGCTGTCTCTTGCCACCTGATCCTTTGATATATAGGTTCCCATTTGTGAATTTCGATGCCTCACTTTCTTTGTTTAGTGTGAATTTTTCTGCTTCACTTCCTTTTCCGATAGCTGCATCCATGTTTTTTCCTTCTTTCAGGACAGTGTACTCCCCTAGCCTCAGGTTTTATGCAACACTCCAGTTGAAACCTTTACTATTTAATCTGATGTGGACCCGCGGTAGTGGTGCTGCTGTAGCATTGTCGCCTCACAGTAAGCCGCTGTCCGGTTCGATTCTCAGCTAGAGCATCTTCTTCATGGAGATATGCGTGAATGGGTGCTCCTTCATTGAAGGTTGTGTCAGGGCTGGTAACTCGACACGTAAAAATCAACTACCAATCATTAGAGGACCGGAGTTCCGCTGTGGCGACCCCTACCCGGGAAAAGCTGAAAGACGCAAACAAACTATTTAATCTGATGTCCTTTTAATTTTTCCTCACATGTGGGACTAGGATCTAGTCCTCAGATCTGACCCAGCCTCATACACAAGACTTCAGATCCAATTCTCAAGCTCCTTCCTCTACCCATAATGGTCTTCTCTGTTTCCATCTCCTGAGATCTCATTTGTCTCCATCAAGGTAAGATGGACGATCTAATTCGAGCAGTAAGAAGTTTCTTTTTGGTATATTTTCTCTTATATTCTTCTTTACTGTCTTTTTTCTAGTTACTATTAAAGTTAGTAACAGCCTTCCTTCCTTCCTCTAACTGCAATACACCAACAAATTCAGAGGAAGACACAGTAGTTGATATCCATTTTATTCCTTCCTTCCTTCCTCTCTCAGCTGTCACAGGCATTAGGATTCTACTTTTTTCTGTCCATTGTCATTTGTTTTCTCTCTTTTCTACCATTTGTGGTACTTGGCCTTTTCCTCATATTATTACAGGTTTCTCTCCCTCTCTTCTGATATATATATATATATATATATATATATATATATATATATATATATATATATTACATACATATACACATATATACTTTTTTATAAAAAAAGTTTGTCTTTTACTGTTTGTTTAACTTTTTTTCTTGTCAGGTTAAAATAGTTACTGTTATCCCTTTTCTCTTCAGGGTTTACTGTTTAACTGCTGCCTACAATGTCAGAGAAACCAACAGGTTTCAGGAAATGCACTTCTTGTGGGCACAAGATTCCTAAATCTGATGCCCACAAGAAGTGCGTGTATTCTCTAGGAGCTGCCCATCTGAACTCTCCATGTGCTGTTTGCAATCCTAGGATGCTGTCTGATCTCATAATAAATTGATCTTAAAAGGATTACTTCCATCTTCTGCCGGGGCTGAAACCCCCTGCAGAGCTTCGTAAGTTGCCTCGGAACTGAAGAAAAGGCATCATTCTAAGTCTCCGACAGCTTCCTAGGAACCATAATATAAGTTACAGAAGATCTTCAGTCCAACCTGTTCAGATCTGAAGTCCGTCAGGCCTCCCTCAGATCCAAAGCACTCCTCAGATCCAACTGGGTGATCCCCCAGAGTGAGTTCTCCTTTACCATTCACCCCATTCTCAAATCCTAAACCCTCAGATCTGAATAGTAGAATCTATACTCTGGAGTTTGTTTTAAAGTCTGTCTCTCCAGCTTTGCCTTCTCAGTTATTTCAAATGCTGAGGAAGCATTCTAGGCCAACATCCACACCATCAACCAGATCTTCAAGGAGTTTGACAAAGGCAGATATGGATATGATGATGCAGAGACTTCTCAGGACTCAGATTCTGATTCAGGTCCTGCCAGCTCTGTCCCCTCTCGAATCTGTGAGTGCACCTGCCCAGCCAATATTGTCTCCTTCTCAGATCTGACCTGCAGTTTCAGAGTCTCATGATGCGAGGTCCCCAAGAGATTCAGTATCAGATCTGAGGAATCTGAGATCTGCCCCTCAACAACAAGTGCACCAAACACTTCATTCTGATCCCCCTCCTGGGGAGTCACCGAGGGATGTTCCGATTCATGATTGGCCCCTGGGTCTCCTCTGTACCTGCAATCTTCTTTCTCTGATCCTGAAGTTCTTACAGAAAGCAAGCAGACTGAAGAGCTCAGACATCCTCATTGCCCCCTTCTGGCCTTGACAGATATGGCTCCCCTTCCTCTGGTCTCACTTGAAATAGCCTCCATGGATATTGGAGCCCACTCAGGATCTCGTATCTCATCCATGAGGAATTCAACATCCCAATCTCCACACCTTCAAACTAACTGCATGGCTTCTCCACTTCTAGTCATAGTTAGGGCTTGCTTCTCCAGTTTGTGACATTATCTTGGCCTCAAAAAAGGCCTTCACCAAGAAAGTATACAGAAGCAAATGGAAAAGATTTTCTATTTGGGCTTCCAATCATTATACTGACCCTTTTTCAGCACCAACTTTGGCCAGTCTTATTTTTGCCACTAATCTATTTACGGAAGGGGTTAACTTTTCTACTATTAAACTTCAGCTGGCGGGCATTTCCAACTTCCACTCTGGAAACAAAGCATTCTCTCTGGCATCCTTCAGATTATATAAAGTTTTCATGATGGGAGTTTTCCCTCCTTAGACCTCCAATAAAGGATCCCTCTCTTCCTTAGGCTGTAACTGTGGCCCTTCATGGGTTAACTTTGAAACCCTTTGAACCAGTGGACAAATGTGATATGTAGTTTCTTTCTTGGCAAACAATCTTTTTAGTAGCTATCACTTTACTAAAAAGAATTTCTGAGCTAAAGACCCTATCAGCTAGGCCTCCTTACATTATTTTTCATAAGGATAGGGTATCCCTATGGGTCAACCCTTCCTTTCTGCCTAAAGTGTTTACAGAGACTAACATCAACCAGTCCACACAATTTCCAGTTTTCTTTCCAAACCTTACAAATAAGGGTGAATATATGCTTCACCATCTTGATGTTCATAAACAAGTATTTTTTTATCTTCACAGAACAAAGCAGTACAGGAAGTCTCATCATTTATTGGTATCCTTTTCGCCTACCCACTTGGGTCAGGCAGTTTCCAAAATTACTCTGGCTAAATGGATTACTGTTTGCATTTCATTGATTTATTCTCAAAAATGTGTAGAATTGCTTCAACCTCCTAGAACTCATTCCACTCATTCTATGGCTTCTTCATCTGCTTTTTCATTGAGAACTTCTGTTGACCATATCTGTTCTGCAGCTACTTGTTCAAGGAGTCACACCTTTGTTACACATTACAAATTAGACATTGTCTGAAGAAGTAGAATTTGGTATGATAGTTTTTTGGTATGTCCTTCCGTACCCCTTCTAACTGTGACTTTCATTTCCTACTCCTTTGATGCACACTACTGGTAACTGCATTCCTTCGGTTGTCAGTTACGTCTCTCCCTTCTATTGAATGTTGGGCCTGTGGTGGGGGAATAGACTTTGCTGGTTTATAGTCCAAACATGGTTGCAGTGAATCCATTAAAAAATATCAAAAGAAATGAGATTATACATTTATTTTGTCAAATCTAGATTAGTAATATCAGCATTTGTGCTGCCCTTTTAATATGTCCAGTTTAAGCAGTGGGGCAGGCAGGGAAAGCTGGAACTGATCTTCCATTGGATCAGAACATAAAACTGAAGCTGTGGTAAAGAAAACATTTACAGCAGTGCCTGACCATGTACATTTTGAGAGGTGTTATAGAAGAATTAGTTTGGATACTAAAGCCTGCATTTTCCTTTTATGTTAATGACCCTAAGATAAGCTGTCTGGTAACATATTTGCTTTTTTTATTTCCTTTTCCTAGACTTCTCACCATCTGGCAGCCAAGACTCTGGCTTGGTTTCCATGTTTAGTGGCTCTCCTGTGAGCAATGAAACCAGAATGTGAAGATGCGTCCAAAATAGGCACTTTCGGTGTAGATACCATGATTGAAGATGGAGAATGAGCCGCCTTGTCCTAAACCAAGAGCAATGCAAATCAACATAATCAACATGAGACAACTACAGAGCCTTCTCTTTCATTCAGTATTGCATTGCTACATAGATCATACCAATACAGATGGGCTTTTATGACAGTTTTAGTGGCACTGCACCAATAAAGCTACGAGGATTAATTTGCCTGGCACTCCATAGTTTTATTGCAAACAGAAAAGCACCAGGGCACTAATGAAAATCAGAGATAAGGCCTGGGAACACTGGCGATTAACAAAAAAATCCTCCTCTAGACAGTCATTCCTAGAGTTGTGCAATAAGGTCAAAAGACAAATAAAAGAAGATAAATCCCAATGTTATCAGTCTGCCCTAAACTCCTCCCATCACAACCCTAAACAGTTCTGTTTCACAATAAACTCCATTCTCCTCCCAGGTAGAGTAAGCATCCCCCCACCTACCACTCCCCCTTCCTCCAGCAGTATTTCTGACTCATTCAATAAACACTTTACTGAAACCATTCTGCCTTTGACTAAACAACACAACCTTCTACACACCCTCACCACATGAAAATCAAATACTCTGCTCTACTTTTCTTTTTCATCAATACCTACCTCCTATATAAAAAAACTTCTCCTGAAACTTACGCCTACAAAACTTGCAGCTAACAATCTCCCCTCTGAATACCTAAAAATAGCAGCAGAAGCCCTAGCTTATCCAGTCTCTATCTTAATTAACTGGTCCTTATCAGAAAGCTATGTCCCCACAGTATGGAAAATATCCCACATCATTCCCCTACATAAAGGTGGCTCCTCCACGGAACTTTCCAGTTATCGTCCCATAGCCATTCTTTCTCCACTTTCTAAGATACTTGAGAAATTCATCCATTCGCAAGTCTTAGACCACCTCTTAGCTAATAACCTCCTCTCCAGCACCCAGCATGACTTCAGGCCATACCACAGCACTACTATCAACTTGCTCTCTTTCACTAACGCTATCCTTCATGATAAAAATAATGGCCTGTTCTCCCCTGCTATATTTCTGGATCTATACAAGACTTTTGACATGGTCTCACACAAACTACTAATCTCTGTTCTCATTAACCTATCCTTTTCCCAGTCAGCTATTGATTGGTTTCACAGTTATCTAATTGGCCACCAGCAATCAGTTGTCTGGTATAATTACCTATCTCCTCGACTTCCTGTAACACTCGGTGTTCCACACGGCTTCATTCTTGGTCCCCTATGATTCTAACTCTTCAACAATGATCTATTCACAGCCACCAAGCATTCTTCTCATACAGTATGCAGATGACTCCACCTTCATCTGCCCAGACCCAACTATACCTGAACTTCAGAAGATCACACAGGAAGTCTTTTCATTTGTAGAAAACTAGCTATCTAATGCCCAGTTATTACTCAGCCTGAGTAAGATTAAACTCCTTATCTTCCAATCCAGTAAATCTAACCTAATTATCCCCCACTTTAATATTCTAGCCCAAAACAATACCATTATCTCCCCAACAGAACACACCAAACTACTTGGTGATAAGTTTGATAACAATCTCAGATTTGACACTCACATTTCTCTTACCAAAAAAAAGGTTCACAAAAACTAGGTGCATTGTACAGAAACAAACAATTCCTCACCAAGACAGCCAGAATTTCTACTGCCAATTCCCACCTAATCTTCACTTTACTCTATGCCTCTCCTATACTTACCTACCTTAGACAAGCAGACCTAAACAAGTTTGAGGCTTGCTACAATAAAACGGCTAAGTTTGCCACTGGTGCAGCTTATCGCAGCCACCACTGTATCTCACTCAGAGAACCTGACTGGCTTGAACTCTCTCAGTGTCTTCACCTGAATCAACTCTCTCTCACCCAAAAGTTTGTAAACCATCCTCTTAAAGTCCCATCCCTTCAAAACCTTCTCCAGCCCTACTGCTCCACTAGACCTCTACACTCCAACAGCAAAAATCTACTTCTAGTGACCAAACCCAAGAACTCAACAGGAGAAGCAGTATTCTCCTGCATCATATTCAGATTATGGAACAATCTCATCCCATCTATAACCTCACTACCCTCTTGCAATCACTTCAAGACTCCACTAAAAACTCACTTAAAAAGTGTTTGGTTATGCCCATACACCAATCCTGACTAGTAATCCTCCTTTTTACCTCCCCTTCCTCTCCCCAGCCACTCTGCCTCACACCATCTGATCATTGCATTCCTTCCTCTGCAGGCTCTGGCTCACCCTTTACCCTCCCCTTCACTCCTCACACAATCTCTCAGACCTTTTATAACATACTTAACAAGCTTAATTACCTACCTCACTTCATCTCAACTCCAAATACATATCCAACTGACTTATTCCTAGCTTCTTGTCACTATCACGCATACTACTCACTTAGTCTCCTCTCCTACTCTTCTACCTTCCCCTTCAATCCCATTAGCCCTTCTAGCTTGTTCCATCTTCATGTGGAGCATCTGCTTCATATCTGTTTGAATTTAGTGCCATATTTCTATATAAGATTTAGGGTTGAGTTTAGAACAGTATCCGTTTGAGCTTAGTACTATCTGTATATACATTCTACCTTTATTCCTAGGCTCTAGCTAGATATTGGTATATCTGTTCATTACTATGTATCATAATGTATGTATAGCTAATGTTTGCTGCAGTCTGCATTATTTGCTGTTGTATGTATATTCAATTGTTCTTCATGTACTCTGCTGCTCATTTATTTTTCTGTGTCGCTTTTCTGCCCGGGCCTCCACTGAAAAGAGACCTGTGTCCAGTTGGAATTTCCTGGTAAACAAATGTAAACAAATAAATAATTGTAATTTATAACTTTTTGTATATTAAGTTCATTTTTTTGATCGTCAGTCATATCTGAGTCCAGATAATGTAGAGGGGAGTCAAATAATGTGGCTTTCTGCAGCAATCTTTCTGACAAGATCTTATACTAATGTCTGATTTGCACAAGGTGTGATAATTCTGAAGGATGTTAAAAATCAAATTGCACTTGTTATTGTTAGTGAAGACCATTGGAGTTATCCTATTGTCCTGGCCAAATTCTTATAAGTCAGTGTAAGTATGACCCTGGAAAATGGGTTATGGGTTTAGCAGCCCCAGATCCTTTCTGAATACATAGGTCTAGTGGCATCTAAGTGCTCAAGAAGATGAAAAATAAAATAAATAAATAATATTTCTGTAATGTGAACTTAATTTCCCACATTTGAAGTTCTGTATGAATCAAAACAAAAATGTGTTTTGTGTGTTTTATGCCTTTACCTTTGGAGGAATAATACTGGTGCACAGCAGTCGAGTCACTGACCTACTGGTTGTTGTTGTATCTTTCGGCTTTTCCCAGTTAGGGGTCACCACAGTGGAACTCCGGTCAGCTAATGATTGGCAGTAGATTTTTACGTACCGAGTTGCCAGTCCTGATGTACAACCTTCAACGAAGGTACGCCCATTCATGCATGTCTCCGCACAGAAGATGCTTTAGCTGAGAATCGAACAGGACAATGCCTTACTGTGAGGCGACAATGCTATCGCAGCACCACCATTGCAGCATTACTGAGTCACTGACCTACTGGTATTGCAGCAAATTGCTTCCAAGTAAGAATAGTTCTCTCACTAGGAATAATTTCTTTCATAGTTCTGTGGACTCCACTCTGCATGTAAAAGTCCAGAAAAAAAGTAGAGGATCGCCATAGAGTTCAAGATAAAGGAAAGGTTGTCATGAATGTGCTAGAACACACACTAAAAAAATGTTAATTTACAAATAGTGGCTATTAATGATTCTCATTTTTACACTACTGTGCCAAAATGTTCATACATTATCCATCCACAACCCCATTTTCCTATTTTTGCACATGGGGTCTGGGTATCACTTCAACAGTGACAATCATCTAGAACCAAGGTTTATACCACCAGATGGCTAGCCCTGCCACAGTAGATGTTCTTTGTGTTTCACTGTTGCAGTCATCACTTGTGGGTTATCCCTGCTGGGTAGCTCACGGCTGGCCCGAATACCAGAGTAAATGATTTGCTTCCTGCGTCGGCAGCAGGTCACCTGAGACTGACAACAGGTTGTCAGGGCTATAAAGAGAGGCAGCCGATGCCATTAAATCAGTCTTTCTTGCTGTAGACCCTGAAGCAGAAGTTGTTTGCGAGTGCATCAGTTGGCCGTTGCCAGAGTGAAGAGAGAATCTACTTAACCGATGTCCAAAAAAGTAAATAATTGTCTCCACTGTGGAAAACAAATACCACACCAAGACTTCCTTAACCTGTGTGTTACTTGTCTAGGCCTAGACCATGACATCCCCAGATGTCAGTTCTGTGCTTTAGTTAACGCTAGGACCATCCGTAGAAGAGATGATTTTGTAGCTGGACATTTCAGGGAGAGTAGTTATTCACACGAAATTGCATCCATCAGTCAGTTTACCATGGAAATTTCTAAAAAGAGAAAAGAAAATGAAAGATATAGACCACAGAAGGTTAGGTTAGGTCCACAGATGACACAAATTTGAAGTCAATCAGCCTACCATCAACTAGCACAGCAGAACTCAGTGAGGTGCTGCCCTGACAGCAGCTGTACAACCACCACAGGCCTCTGCCAAAACCCTTTTGGAGTCCAGTATGCCGCCTGATCATGATGCTCCTCCCGACATGTCGGTCTTCAGCCCCACGGTTGGATCCAGAGCCACTTTGCAGGCACCAGCTTCTGAGGTGGCCTTTTGCATGTCCAACACCAGACAAAAACCAATGGCCATGCCACCAGCCAAAACATCCCACAGACTCACTGAAACTCTGAGGCCTAAAAGCAAGGCCACTCCCAAAAAGACCCCTTCCTCAACTCTAAGTCAACACCTTCCTCCCTCCCAACCTGATCAGTCACAGCAACTACTTCAGATGTCTGAGAATATAAGCACTCTCATTAGAGGAAACCAGTTCACTCAAACCACCCCAGCCAAAAGAAAATGGGACCTTTCTCCACAGGAGCTGTTGGAGCCAGAGTCAGAGGACTCAGAATTTCTGGACTTAGACACTGAGCAAACACTGATTGCTTTTGAGGATTCAGATGCTGAGGAATCCATTCCTTCTGCATCCTCTTCCTGAGGACCTCTCATTTGGGGAAACTTTAAATACCCTCAGAGAACACTTCCATTGGGAAGCTCAGAACTACCCCCAATTAAAGAAGAGATTGAGAGAGTTTCTGGACTTACCACAGCATAAACCCTTAGCCATCCCTCCCATTCTGGATGTAGTGGAGGATATCTTCCTAGAGTCTAGCCTCAACCCTGATGCCCTCCCTGCAGCACCTAGAAAGCCTGACAGATACTACAGGGTACCAGATACCCACAAGTATTTATTCAAGAATCCTGCAGATGACCCATAGGTCATAACCCAGGGACCCAAGGGGACTAGGGCCAGTTCCTCCAAGAACCCATTACCCTCTGACAAGGAGAGCAGATCCTTGGACCGATGGGGCAAAAAGGTATACACTTTGGCTACTTTAGCCATTAAAGCCCTCAACTGCTAATCCCACAAAATTAAATATTAGCAGAATACATTGGAACTTTTAAAGCAGAAAATTTCCTCCTTGCCAGAGAATACTGCTTTGAGAGAACTAGGAAATTTGATACACTCCAGCTCTCAAGTGGCAGAACATTCCCTTCATTGTGGCTTTGATGCTCTAGAAGCCTCTAACAGTGCTGCTGTTTCAGGATCAGGGATGCATGGTTGAGAGAACAACCTTTGCCTGATCAGGTTATATCAAAACTTCTGGGTGCCCCCTTGGATAGGGAACAATTGTTCGGTCCTAAAACAGAGGAAGTAACAAAGCAAATGGATGATAAAGTCATATCAATGCAGACAATCAAAGACTTCCTGCAGGTGCAACCCCCCCCCAGATTCAGTAGGAACTTTCCCACCAAGCATTGGTCCTTTCCTGCCCAAACCAAAACTGTCCAATGGAAAGGACGCAGTGATAGACCCTCCAGGCAGCAGCACTAAATTCAGCAGATGCCTAGATAATGGACCTCCACCACTCCTAGGCAAGGGAGTTCTAAGTCCACTCCCTACCCTAAGGATGCACAATGACTTCCTCTCTCCCTTCTGCCCCTTACACCCCACCTTCAGTCTAGGAGGAAGGCTGTCCTTATTCAAAAACAAATTGCAAGCCATCACAACAGATCTATGGGTCTTAAATATCATTTCCTAGGGGTACAGATTCTCCTTCAAGGAAAACCCCAAATTATCAGGTTATTCAGACGTACCAACAGATCAGAGGACAGAGGCCCGCTGCCAGATTCAGAAACTCTGTGCTCAAGGGGCAGTGGAACCAGTTCCAGAAGCGCAAACAGGAAAAGGGTGTTATTCAGGGTTGTTTCTAGTACCCAGGAAAGAGGGCACATGGTGCCCTATTCTAGACCTATCCACATTAAATCTGTCCCTCCTAGTGCCAAAATTCAAAATGCTAACTCTTCAAAAAATATTGCCAAGGCTATCACCAAATGCTTAGCTAGTACCCACTTGATCCGAAAGATGCCTACCTCCATATCCCATAAGGGAGTCCTGCAAGAGTTTCCTCCACTTCAGATCATGTTCATAGCACTTTCAATTCTCTGCTCTGCCCTTTGACTTATCCCAGAGTCTGCACCAAATGCCTGGCTCCTGTCATTGCCTTTTGCAGACAGAAAAGCATACAAATGTACCCCTATCTGCACGACTACCTCATCCAGGTGGACAGCAGGGAAAAAACTCCTGCAGGATCTATATTTTGTCCAAAACCTCCTAGCCTCTCTGGGATTTACCATCAACAAGGAAAAATCTCAGTTACAACCCACAAGATGGATAGTATTCCTGGGAGCTCTCCTGGACACCTCTACCCAAAGAGCCTTCCTCTCTTCAGAAAAGCAGAGCTTTCTCCCCCTATACTTCTCCCAGCTAGCTCGCAGGACATACCTAAAAGCAATAAAGTTCCTGCAAGCACTAGGGTACATGGCATCCTGCATCCTTTTGGTACCCTTGGCCAGGCTACACATGAGGAAACTGCAATGGTACCTACGGAATCTATGGTGCCAACATTCTCAGTTACTGGAACACAAGCTGCCGCTGATTCCCTGCCTATGGAAGGAACTTGTATGGTGGGCAGAAGCCTGTACCCTGACAGGGGTCTACCTTTTGTCACCCTCCCACAAGATCAGACCATCACCAAAGATGCTTCAGACATGGCCTGGGAGACATGTGCATTCAGGGTACCTGGAATCAGAGGGATCTAGCCCTCCACATCAACCTGAAGGAAATGATGGCAGTGTACAGGGCTACAACAGCCTTCAGAGTCCATCTCACTCCAGGAGTGCTCTTGATCAAAACAGACAACACCACGGTCATGTGGTACATCAGCAAGTAGGGGGGTACACACTCCTACCCCTTTATCATCTAGCAATGCTAATCTGGCAGACTGCCTCCATGATGGGACTGCATCTGATAGCCCAGTACATCCCAGGGGAACACAACACCCTAGCAGACCACCTCAGGAGAAGTGTCCTGAACCCCCACAAATGGCAGCTACACAAGGAAACTTTCCTCAGCATCACACACCTTTGGGAGTACTGGAGGTAGACCTCTTTGCATCAATGGAAAACAGACAGTTGACCAGGTTTTGCTCCAGGGAATTCCACCCACAAGCTTGGAAGGTAGATCCTGTCTCCTTCCATTAGGGCAACGTGTTTGTCTATGCCTTCCCTCCCTGCCAATGATTCCCAAGGCAAGGTACTTCTAAAAACCAGGGAGGAAGGGCCAAGGCATTGCCCCAAATTGGCCCAGGCAACACTGGTATCCTTTGCTCCTCAGCCTGACCAAGGAGCTACCCATAAGTCTGCTTCTCACAGACAAACTGCAAACCCAAGAAAAAGAATCAGTACTGCATCCAAATCTACAAACTGTCAGTCTATCCGCATTGCTTATACCCCAGAGGTGGATATTAGGCCACCTTTGAGCAAGTAGGTTTTGGATATCATTAAGGAATCCAGGAGGCCCAGCACCTGGAAATCCTACTCAGCAAAATGGAAAAGATTTACTGCTTGGTGCCAAACTAAGGGAATTAGCAGGTCCCATGCCTCTCTCACATTAGTCCTGGATTACCTGCTGGAGCTTGTGCAACAGGGATTATCATACTCCTCCATCAAAATTCATGCAACAGCTATCTCTGTGCATTCCCCTGCAGAACTACCTGTGTTCCTTAGAGGGGTGTCACACATCAGACCACCTAGAACGCCACCCACTCCAGCATGGGACCTGAACTATGTACTGGAAAAATTAACTTTAGCTCCTTTGAACCAGCTGCTTCAGCAGAAATGAAGCACCTCTCTTGGAAAACTGCCTTCCTGCTAGCCATAACTTCATCCGGCAGGGTTTCCAAGCTGCAGGCCCCTCATGGTCATTGAATCCTTCAATATCTTCCATGCTGACAGTGTGTCTCTTAGAACCAATCCAACCTTTTTGTCTAAGATGGCATCTGATGTCAACCTTAATCAGGCTATCCATCTCCCTACCTTATTTCCAAACCCACAAAATAGAGAAAGAAGGATTCTACATAGATTGGACATGCACAGGCAGCTTAGATACTATCTGGACAGGACCAAGTTCTTCAGAAAGACTGACCAACTGCTAGTCAGCTTCACCCTATGAGCAGAGGGGAAGCCTATAACCAAGCAGACCATTTCTAAATGGATATCTCACTGCATCCATTTCTGCGACTCCTTCCATGGGAAAATATCTCCCAGATCTGTCAGAACCCATTCCACTAGGGGGGCATCTACTTCCACTGCCTTTCTCAGAGGCATCCCTACCAAGGATATTCTTGAAGCTGCCACCTGGACATCTGTTCACACCTTCACAAAACACTATCAGCTGCCTCTTTACTCCAAATCCTGGGCAGGATTTGCTTCTGCAGTCCTGCATGGCATTGTGTCCTCCACTTAGAGCAGTGCTACCCTATACTAAGGCTTCTTCCCTTCCTTCCTTCCTTCCACCCTAACTTTCAGCTTTGGGAATCTTCCCACAAGTGATGACTGCAACAGTGAAACACGAAGAACATAGTACAGTTGTATACACTTACCATAAATGTAGATGTTTGAGTGTATTCACTGTTGCAGTCCTGTTACCCTCCCTTCTTCCCCCTGTTCTTGTTTTAGTTGCATCATACCTAATGGAATACCCCACTTTGGCCTTCTTCAGGCCTTCTTGGCAGGGCTCCAATAGGCTGGAGTCAAGAAAAACTGATGTAATGGTGTTGGCTGCCTCTCTTTGTAGCCCTGATCACCTAACGTCAATCTCAGGTGACCTGCAGCTGACACAGGAGGGAAATCCTTTATTCTAGTATTTGGGTCGGCTGAGGGCTACCCAGCAGGGATAACCCACAAGTGATGACTGCAACAGTGAATACACTCACACTTCTACATTTTTGGTAAGTGTACACAACTGTACTTTCTTTCACACCACACACATACTCACACTCACACCAATGGCCAATTTAGAGTGTCCAAATCCATCTATTCAAAACTCTTCTAACTGAGCAAGGAAACTACTAACTAGAAAGATAATATTTTAATGAACCACAAACGTAACTGTGTCCTGTTATAAACTGATTAGAGTATATTTGCTACATTTTTTATCTGTAATTTCGATGCAGAGCAGGTAGCTTAGACAGCAAGGCATGGCATACATACATTACATAGCATTTTTTTTTTATTCTTTTTTACTTACCTGGAGCCAGACGAGGTTGAACTGCCAGAGAAAATACATTTTCTCATCCTGGGATTCCTCTGAGTGTGGACACTGGGAAAACCCACTAGACTCTGTTCTGCTACAGACGTATTTGCGTCTTGGGCTTTGCAGAAGTTTACAAGTGTAAACAACTCCTCCTCTACCTGCTGCCCTGCTATTATAAATCCACAATGTGAACGTAGTACGTACTTTAGGCAAACACAGTCTGAGCCCACACCCAAGTTTCTCAAAGGCTAAAAGTCTGCTTCACGAACAACTTACAAAAAAAAAATTTTTTTTAAAAATGGTAATTAAAGGGGCCACTCGGGAATTCATGACACCACATTAACTTGCTGTCAAAACTTCTAAATATTAAATAATTTGATAGTGTCTATATTTTCAAGTGAGAGGAGGGGTTGTGGAGAGTATATATACATATATATATATATATATATATATATATATATATATATATATATATATACATATATTTTTTTTATGTCTGCTTTTGGCATTGAGCAGTTACACCTTGAGGTTCAGCTGAGATGATTTTGCGATGTTGATAGGTTTGTCAACCTGGTATTGCCTGAAAAAGATACTATGTGGGTGGATAAACATTTAGCCAATAATTATAAACCTGTAGGGAGAGATGCAGACCATCTTTGGCAAAGCAATGTGGTCTGTTAACCATGACCTCCTAACCTGATAAATATTGGATCCTGTTAGAATGACACTAGAAAGACTGCCAATTGTTAAAGTCAATCATCTTTTGCTAATATTGTGGCATCATTCTCAGTGATGTTAATATACTGATCAATGCTAGGCTCATACTAACCTGAGACACATAGTCTGAGAACAAAATATTATCTGTGCTCATGTAGTCCAGGGAGGTATGTCTCATGTCATTTAGACCTGCATGGACTATGATGTAGTCATACTGTGGTGGTCCCTGTGGTGTAATGGCTTGAGCACATGCTTGATTTAGTGGAACTTGGCTCCAGATAAGCAAGTAACTGTTATCTTCTCCTTGTTCACCCTGTATGTCTTACAATGTTGTCCCCTATAACAGGAGTCCTGGGAAGTGTATTTGCTTGCCTTAGGGGTGTAGTGTTATCAGCTCCATTGAGTGTGACTGTATGTGTGGTTTTAGGTATTTTATTTTTCCTGTGTGCCTTTAGGATTGCTGAGGCATAGTTTTGATAATGGGCAGTCTAGCAGAACTTTGTTGATTAAGAAGATTGTTTTTAAGTGCTCAGCATACGTTGGTCTGTGTATATGCAGTGTACGATGTGAGGTGTGTCTTGTTAGTGTGGTTTTGACAACCTGAGGTGTGCTTGTATGCAAGAGTTTAGCCTCTACTGGAATTATGTAAGTACACCTCTGACAATAAATTGTAAAAATTGGGGGACAGCATAATGGTTAAGGTGTTTACCTTACTGACACAAGGTACATGGTTTGATTCTCATTTGGGGTAGTTGTTTAGGCTTAAAATAGCCCACAAGGGCAGTTAGCCTAGTACTAATCTATGAAACTATGAACCTATGAAGCTAACTGATGACAGTAAGTGCAGAAAAATAAGGTACTTAGCAGATGTTTGTCTTTAAAATGAGGTCAAAACACCACTTGTAGCTTTTCTAATATGTGTGCTTTATGACCTTCCCTCTGAGTCTTACAGCAGACACCAAACAATTCTCAGTCAGTACAATATAGCTGAGCTAATTTAAATAAACCAATGAAAGCACAGCTTTTAAACAGCTTTTGGCTACAGCCACTAATGCTGACTTTCTAGAAACCACCACAATCTGTGAATTCTCACACATTGGCTAAAACTTTGTTGTATGAGTTACTGACATCTAAGTAGCAGAAATGGATGGGAAATGGCAGATTAAGTACATAGAAACTACAATAATTAATGACTGCAGTCAGTTGAATGTACAATATAGCACTTCAATTACCTGCAAAGAAAATTAAATCTGTGGTCAAAACTTGTTTAAATGCCACCAAAATCAGCATAAACAGTGAGAATTAATGGAAAGCAGTAGATTTAGCACAGAGAAGCAACAAAGAAGGTAAACATTTCAGTCAGGTGGCTATACAGATATAATATATATAGAGAGTTTCAGGTCTTCTTCACACAATCCAGTCAAGGCTTTGCTGGACATCCTCATTTTATCTTGCCTTTTTCCTGTCTGTCCCTAATCTTCTACACCACATTGTGTTCTGCTTGCAGAGCTAGTTTGGCTTCCCCTCTGATTTCCTTATGTCTTCATCTGTCCCACAGTATGCATCCTACCACCCATCTCAAGTATTTCATTTTTATCACCTCTAGCTTCCTCAACTGCTCTGCTTTTACTGCTCAGGTTTCTATAACATAAAGTAATACTGGTTGCACCACTGTTTTGTATATGTTACTTTTCAGCTTCTTTGGCATTCTTCTATCATACACTACACCTGATACTCTGTGCCAGTTGGCTGCAGCCCCTCTGAGTCTTGCTTTGACCCCTTAATCAGATTTCTCTTGTCCTAAATGCCTTTCCCAGATATCTGAAGCTGTTAGCCCAAGCCATCATTTTCCCTTCCATCTCAGTTCTCAGCTTCTTCTGATTTCCTACATTTGCTGCCATTACAGTCGTTTTATCTGTACTCAGTTTCATCCCCTATGTCTTTAGTTTTGCATTCCATTTCCCTATCCTTTGCTGAAGTTCTTGCTTAGAGTCTGCCTGTAATGCCATATCATCTGCATACAGCAACTTTGTTGATTTGTCCCCTCCAGTCTGTTTGCTAATGCAGTCCATTACCACTATGAACAGGAGTGAGCTCCAAGCTAAACTCTGATGCACACCACTCTCACTTGACCCCCCCCCCCATGATACTGTTTGTACTTGAATCATCAGGGCTTAGTACGTAGCTTGCACTAATTATACCAATGTTTCTGGGACCTCAAACCACCACAGGCTGCCCAAATCAACTTTCATGGGACCTTGTCATGTGCTTTCTCCAAGTCTAAGAATGCACAGTTGGTCTCTTTCCTCATTTCTAGCTTCTTTTCAAGAATTTTTCTCACTGCAAACATTGTGCCAAGTGTGCTCTGTCTTGATCTGAATCGGAACTGCTTATCTCCCATCTTACTTTCTACTACTCTGCATATTCATTTATCATTCAGCCTATCCAGAATCTTCATACAATGTGACAGTAGTCTGATACCTCACAGTTGTGGATACCCGTTTTGTTCCTGAACACTGGCACTAGTATCCCTATTCTCTAGTTATCTGGGATATGCCTTTTTATCCATGCTACTATGATCCATTTCTCACCTAATTCGCCCAACATCTTTATTACATCTACTGGGATGTCATCTGAGCCTGATGCTTTCCCTTGCTTCATTTTCCTTAGTGCTGTTCTTACTTCTTCTATGGTGAGCTCCTCCTTTTCTCTCATTGTAGTCTGTGTCTGGGGCAGTACAGCTTCTGTGGGGTTTTCTTCATTCAGAAGCTGCTGGAAGTACTTCCTCCATCTGCCTTTGATGTCCTGTGGACTGGTGAGCAGGTTGTTGCTGGCATCCCATATGAGGGGTGTCTGATTATCTTCTTTATATTTCTGTCTTTGTCTTGCATCCTGATATAGTTTCTTTGTGCCATCTACTGACTAACTTTCCAGGAGATGTTAGAATGCCTCTGATGCTTTGTTCTTTGCTATTGCAAATCCTTTCTTAGACTCTTTTTTTCGCCAACCAGTATTCCTTCCTAGTCTGGTCCATCTTTTCTATCTCAGATTTTTTCTTGCAGTCCTCTTTCTTTTGATGACTTCCTGAATTCTGCATTCCACCACAGACTTTCCTTATGCACCTTATTTTGATACCTGGCTTGCCCACATATCTGTTCTGTAGTCCTCACACATGTTGTTTTGACATGCTGACATTCTTCTTCAACTTCACCTAGTTCCTCTTCTTTTTAAGGTACTAGAGCCTTGAGTAACTCCTTGAACTGTTGTGATTTCTCTCCAGTCAACCTCCAGACCTTAAACTTTGTCTCTGTTAATCTTAAAGCCTTCTCTGACCACTACTTGCAGCTGATGTGCAACAGCTAAGTAGATATTTTGTTTTGTACTATAGTTATTGTTTATTTGTTTTCTCCTGTAAAATTGCTGACACTCAAAATTTTGTTTAGGTGGCACTTGTGTTTCCTAAATGACAATAAAGTTTCTTTCTTTGATTCTTTCTTTGATTGTTGAAACCAGTGGTTTAAGCTGTGGGCTGACTGTTTCACTGGGTATGACTTTGCAATCACTGATTCTATCCTAGTGCCTTTTCCTTACTATGAGGAAGTCTACTTGAGTTCCATGTTAGCCACTCTTGTATGTGGTCTGACTGTCTGTCTTCTTGAACCATGTGCTGGCAACCATCAAGCCATTTACCAGACAGAAGTCTACAATGGCCTTTCCTTCTTTATTCAGGTTACCCATTATCAACATTAATTCATGTTATCATGCTTTATCTAGTAGATCCTGCAACTGCTGTATGAATGCAGTCTTCCTTACTATCACAGCACTGCTCTGGTGCATAGACTGAGATTATGAATACTGTCCTGTCATTACACTGAAGTCTGATTGCCATGAGTCTGTCACTAATTCTAATGACATCCCTCACTGTCTTCTTAAAACGCTCCCTCACCACTGTTAACACACTGTTTCTAGCCTGTTCTCCTCCTGTATATTAGACTCTGGATCCCAAGCCAAGTTTCTATGCTGTACTGCTCTTCTATCTTGTCTCCTGTATACATAGGATGTCTAACCCCCTCGCTAGTATCAGGTGGTCTACTTCCAAGCTCCATCCTGTCAGTGAGCCTACATTGTCAGGAGTAATTCTTAGTTCACATTTGGCAGGTTGATTGGTTTTATGTCTAGCCTTTGCTCAACAGAGCTATCCCAAGTATCCCAGGGCTGCTGGGTTTTATGTCAGGCACACAGTGGCCAATAGGGACATATATACCCCTCTCACCATTAGCATGGGTCCCTAGCATAAGTCATAGTAGGCTGGTTCCTCAAACCACTTATCACTGGCAAATACCCATGCCCATTTTGTGACATTAGTCAACATGACATATCTTTTAACCTCTCAACCTCTTAGAAGAAGAAATTGGGACAAAGCCATAAATAATGGGGGACAAAGGCCCAAAATATGTAGGCATTTTAAATACTGCTCTTGCAAACTTAGAAAGTTGATAAAATAACAGGTTTTGCATTAGCATGAAATTTCTGAAGGGTATGAAGTCTGAAACTCAAATGTCTGTCATTATTTTCTGACTTCACCCCTCAGTGATTTGCCAGAAAAACACAATTTTATGAGAAACAGACCAAAAATATGAGGCAAAAATCTGGACATTCTGCGAAAATCTATACAGTTGAGAGGTACATGACAAAATCTTCTAGAGCCATAAAATAAAATAAAATTAGCAACACTTAGTTAAATAACACTAAAAACTTTACAAATCAACAGTTGACAATAAGTGCAGAAAAATAAAGCTCTTTCCTGATGTTTGTCTTTAAAATGAGGTCAATACACCACTTGTACCTTTTCCAGTATGTGTGGTTTGTAATTAGCCCCCTCAGTCTTGTAGCAGACTACTCATACTCTAGAAGAAGAAATCAGGGACTAAGCATTTTAAAATCTTGGCATCTGATTAACATAAGATACTCATATTTGTTGATACATAGCTTCTCTCATTTTGGCAGCATTCTGGTGTAGTAACACAAATATAATTGTAAAACACAGATAGTAACCCAAAAAGATAATATAGATGTATAAGAATGTTGTCTTTGCTGTGAGTGCAATGTATGATAAAGCCAGGGTAATTCTATGGGCTAGGCTTGTAAAGGCTCCAGGGCCATTAGCCTAGTACACACCTATGACCCTATGAACCTATAAACCAATAGTCATGACTTAATGTATATCAGTACAATGTGCAGTACAAGAAAGGAAAAAGACAAAGTTATTTATTCATTTCTTTACACATTAGTTAACCAGATAAGCACACCGGTCTGAAGACCCTTTTCAGGCATGACCTGGGTCTAAAGGCAAAGTATGAAACATCAAGTTACAGTATGTAGACAAATAATGTTATTATTGAGTACTTATCACAGAATCCTTCAGGTGGACTGAGAAGAGAGAGTCACGTTAGAGTCACTAACAATTATGCAGAGTTGCTGAACATGTTTTTTACTACAATACTGACTCAAGAAGACATAGATTCTAAAAAAATGAATTTTCCAAAAAGTTAAATAGTATATTAATAATGGAAGATGTCACCAAAATGAGTGTAGGCTCATTTGCAGAAGCACAGAAAAGGTATGAAAAGTGCAAAGGGAGATACCCGTATTTCAAAGAGGGTTGTGTTAGAAGGTTGGAGAAAGGGAATACCAAAAACACTACAGAAGAATTATATTCAGATTTCACATAAGGCTTATCTGAAGAAATGAAATACCCATAAAACGGAGGGCCAAAAATATGTTTTTATCATGGATGAAGTCATGGATTTAAAATTGAGAGGATGTTTGCCATGTCAAACTTATATGCAGAGCAACAAAGTTGTTACCATAAAAATCTTAGAATTCCCAAAGGGCTGATAGACTATGTTAAGCACTAACTTTTCTTAGGTTCCCTTGTTAGAAGTACAAGATCTGATAATCTATATCCCAACAATTCCAAAAGTACAAAGTGGTGTCAGTAAAAGCAACAAATTCTAAAATATACTGTTCACATTTAAACTATTTTTGGACTCATGATGTCAGGGGCTCTGCCACCCCCACCCCCACCCCCAACTGTTACTTAATCCACAGCCTTGCATGTGGTTGTACAAGCTCTTGATAAGACTGCACCTTTTGACAAAGCAAAAACAGTAAGAAATTACATTGATTCATTCCTTAGCAGCCATCAGTTCAAGGACATTTATGCATTTCAAAGTATTACTGATGAAACATTGATTCCACTGTAGTGCAATTAATTAGATGAAGGTTTCATGTACTACAGTATGAAGATCCACACCCAATTAAGTGTATAAACAATGATGGAACATTTATTTTTGTATTATAGCAGTTAGTTGTCAGATGATTGGCTAATAGACAATTAATTTCCTGTTTAGAAATACTTGTGTTATGTGTGAGTGGTTTCCAGGAGAGTGTAAAACTATAGTTTGTCAATGTTAAATATGATTATATCATTACTTATGTAGCAAGTAAAGTCAGCTCACAAAAATCTAAGAGAAAGGTTAAAGATAAAACTAGAAAGAAAATGAGGACTGGGCAGAGTTCATCATGATGGGATAAAAAAATGTGTGATAAACATATTTCGTATACAAAAGCAGTAAAATTTAGGCGTTGTTTGGGAGATTTTTTTTTCAAACTGGAATATATTTTCACAAATTTAACCTTAGTTATTATGCCTGTCTGAAGTTACCATGTACCACTACTGACTCACTGTCTCATTTTTTTAAATGTAACATCCCACCTGTATTCTTTGTCAGCAAGTAGAGCCAGTCTTTAAATGTCCATGCATTTTAGTTCCCTACACAAGTTTACCTGCTATGCCATTTACTGTGAAGTATTTGAAGTATTTCTACACCTACTATAAGGAATCCTATGTCAACAGCATCTACCATGGGTGAATGCATGATCTGACTAATATTAAGGACAGTGTTGTAAACAGATACTGTGAGATATGTAATGTCCACCTGAAATGCCTGGAGAACAAGTACACTAAACCTAATTTTAATGTCGCTTCTGCGGTACAACACCTCAGGTGTTCAGTACTCCCTCCCATGGTGCACTTCAATGATTACAGGAGTATCAGTCTTTGTAACTGGTGTGGGAATGGAACCCACAACAACTTTGTCTGTTAGAGTCCTGGATGATTATGCTGTCTACTTAACCTCTTGCTCTTTTTGTCCCCACTGCTTTTCCATACAGCACACAACTATGCTTAAATTGTAAACTTTATAGAAATCAATACATTAAAATAAAGGATTCAACAGTTTACATGCATCATAATTACTACTCCATAACTATGTGAATTGACAGAGGTCAGTCTAGCAAAATAAATGAATTTAATGTGTGCTTTATCTCCACCAAGAAAAAAATCTGACCTGTGAGTCTGATATTAGACTATTTATGTTAACAGTATTAGGAAATATATTTTTACTAAATTACCTTTTAATAAAATGACATTAACAAAATAATAAGAAAATTATATTGCTTCCAGCATTCAGGACTATTCAATACTCTCCCTTTAATTTATTAGTGTGTTATTAAGCATAACAGTGTTGCTGAATTTCTACTATCTGGTGCAATGATTTTTCACATCATTTGTGAGTTTCCCTTCTTGGTTTTCTTTTATACCACAAAAGGACATTTATTATGTTTGGTTCCCTCCCTTCAAATGCCATCCAGAAAATTGTCAGAAGACAATAGCTGTGCTGGTTTTTCAGCTGAGTTGCTTCTTTAACCTTCGGCTTACTATAATCAGAGATAATGCCCTCCAATTTTTTCAGACAAAGGCAAGTTATCGGGGACATTCTGGACACTGGCAGACATTCAGATGGACATTCAGAGATAAAGTACAAGATTCTAAAACATTTCTAACACATTAAGACTTGTGGTTTTATTTACTTATTCAGACTAATTCTGTACTTCCAGTGCTATTGTATTCATAGAGTCGGCATTCAAAATTCTGCAATCATAACATGTGATAATAGATATTAACCTAAAGTTAATCTAATAATTGCAACTTTTTTGTTAATTTTACTTGAGAGTCAGCTGTAATTTTTCATCTCTACCAAAACTTGCATACTAATTTCATTTTTTCTCATGCTGCTTGCTGTATTTCAGTCCTACTAAAACTTCAGTTCTATTACCGTCAAAATAAAGGTAAAAATACTTTCTTCCAGCAAATCTCAACATCAGTTATAGGCTGCAGCATGTTTTCTTTTGACTAAATATGTGAGCACTTTGAGCATAGCATAACTCATGGTGCATCTGAATACAGTTTCATTTTGGGTACATTTTAAGGGGAAGTGCTGGCTAAGACTGTTTCGGGTGTACTTACAGGGTCAAACATACTGTGCATATCGTAGGTTGTTACTTGGCTTGCAGTCAAGAAGACTATTAAGGAGCCTTGCACAAATTCCCCAAAGCACAGCTTGATTAAGTGACTTGCTCAAGGTCACACAGTAGGCAGATAAGGCTGAGAGAATAAAACCCTGTATACCATGGAAGGTATTTTATTAACAGTTCATAGCCTTAATTTTCTGTTCTAACTGCCAGACATTCCTAAGTAAGTCATATTTAAGGCACTTTTTTCATTTATCTTATGTTGAATTTCACTACAGGAGAGCTGGGATCAGGAAAGCAAATTAGACCTTGTAACTTATTGTTGCAAAAGCAACAATATTTTTGATACTGGAGAATGTGGAGGAGGGCTCGAAAGCAATACATAAACAACCGGTTTGTCAAACATTTATCGAATAGGCAGGCCTTTTCCATCTTCAATCCATATGGTTGGAAAGGTCAGAATTTAGGTATTCACTCAGCCATATTCTTGAACACTTCCTTCTGATTTGAAGTGATATATTTATTTGTAATATATTTTTGTGGAATATGCTTTTCAAATTGCTTTTTTTAATTCTCTTAAGGAAAATAAATACTGTGTGATTCATCTTCTGTCCAGCCAAACTCTGGTAGAAAATACATACTCAGTACGTACAGGAGCTGTACTCTTCTGAATGTATAACCTTGGGTACAACAAATTACACTGTCTCTACTGCTTCTTTAGCTTTACTTTTATAGCAAACATTTTACCTTCCAAAGGAAAAATCACATGCACTTAAAATGGCAGCAATTTTTTTTGGCATTCTCTTTCATTAATGACAATTACTCCTGGGATGCCTGGTGACTAAGTCAAGCTTGTGGCATGGCTAGATCTGAGTGTGACTTAAGTTTATGTGCATGGTTCATATTTTGTGCAAATGCTTACCTGCCTCCAACTATCCTGTAATGGCAGTCTAAGTTTATGCTGATAAAGACGCTGTGTTCTTGATCTTTTCCATGCTCTTCACTATGATGTAGTAAGTAAATGATTTACCAATCCCATCCCCTGTCTCTCAGAAACAAATTCATAGTCTGGATGCATTGTTCTTCCACCTGTGGCCTACCTGACAATAGTATAGGCTTATTTTTAAAAGGTAAGTTACTGTCGGAGAGACAGGTGCTTTGTCTTATTCTGCCAATGTGAACAGGAGGGATCTACCCTATAAAAGAATCTAGGAGAATGGAGAGAATACATTATATAGAGATGTCTTGTGGCAGGACACATCTATGTCAAATGGGGTCTTGGGAAATAGTAGGCAAAAACATACTTAGTAAAAAAAGAAGAAAGACTCTAGGGCCTCAGATGAGCAAGAGAAAAATCAATCGACACAATATGTGAAGTACAGGATTGTATGCCAGCTCCATTGGCATTGATTAAGACCCAGATGAATTAGGTTCAGTTAGCAGCTCAATTATCTATTACAGCATGTTTAGGGAGGGTGATCAGCAATCTGATTCTGGAGAAGAGGATGAAATGAGGCTGTCCAGTACTGCAGTCCCTTACAGGAGGGACAGTAACACAAAGAAATCTTCTGGGGTGACATTCAGTCGCCAATCCCTGAATATGGTAACCTTCATTTCAAGTACATGGGGCATAGAACCCTAAGGGGGAAGACATAGCGGCCCCTACTGTGACATGGATTATATATCCCCCTCACAGAGGAAGGGTTAGGAATTATATTATTTGCCATCACTGCATGGATTTTAGTGTAAGTAAAAAACACTTCTGGATGTCTCCCATGTCCGTGCTGGGGATACTTACAATGGGAGAATGAACAACCTGAAATCCAAATGGGAGCAGCTTGATGGTCACCAGTCATAGTGCAAAGGTCAAATAGAAAATTTATGTACAAGATGATCAGCATGCCAAACAGAAAAATGTAATACATTGGTCACAATCCTAAAATGCTGTTTTTCTGTTCTTCTGCATGACCATCTTTCATGTTTGTATCAAATGATTTGATTTTTATCAGTGTAATTGCTTATGTCCTAGAGGTATACAATCCTGACTACTGGCCAGATGACATGAGTTTGATTTGCAGTTTGGTGCTGGGACAGCAGAATGGGTGTCCCCCATTCTAGGAGAGGAGGAGGTGTGGAGTGAGTCTCATACTGCACAGGTCCCCTCAGAGAAGGGGCTGGTATGGTAGTATGTGGCAAGAGGGAAGTGGGCATTAAGTTAATCAAGCTGTCAATAGGTGCCAACCTTTAAAGAGGATGTGCAGGAGCTTGTACCCATTTGGAGAAGTTGTTGTGAGCTTCCTTGGTAATGCAGATTGCCTTTTTCCTTACTAAGGGTGTGGTGTTAAGCCATAGCATATACCCTCACTGCTGGATGCCAGCAAGGCCAGAAAGTTGTCTCATGGATACCCAACTGACTGCTTTTCCTTGGACAGCTGCCTTCTTGATACTGGGTGAAATTCCCAAGTAAAAAAGAATGAATGGGCAGGTCTAATCAAGGGGATGATTGAAGGCCAGCAGGCACAGAGGCAAAAACTATTTAGAAAAAAAATGTCTTTTCTCACTGTGACTGTACTACTGTATCAGGGCTCTTGAAGCATGTGTGACAGAACATGCTTCAGATGAACAGTTAAGTACTACAAAATTATCCTGATGCTTGTGAATACTGTGTGCTTATGCCAGGTGTCATTTCTTTAGTTTTTGCTGACTGGGTCTGACCCACTAGAGTAACATGTCTTGTTTTTATGAATAAACCAGAAATATTTGTCTGCTTGATTGTCTTACTTTAAAAACTGCAAATATGGGTTGTGTGACTCAAACACAAGGCATTAAATCTGAAGACCATCTTCTCATTTTCAGAGGGAAGTTTAGATAGTTTATAAAAGATCCTAAATCCATGGCAGCTGCCAATGCTTCCTTTCCTGGAAGTTTTTTTTAACTATATATATATATATATATATATATATATATATATCATAAAACATTTCTATGAAAAGAACTAGAAATACCTAGAGGAACTACCTGTACCAAAAAAAAAAAAAAAAAAAAAAAAAAAAAAAAAAAAAAACCAGATGTCGCTTGTTTCCCTTATATCCAAAATGTTAATCATACTATTACCAAAATATCTGTTTTTTGTTTGACAGAACTTAGGGTTTTCCTACATCATCAGTTACATACTGTTAATGTATTTTCAAGAACACTGAGCAACAACATTAGAAAAGCATCAGAACAGGGGAACATGTTATGTGCATGAATATAGTTTCCGTGAATGCAAAAAGAGTGAGTGCTGCTTGCCAAGACTACTTTCACACACAAAGGAGTTTGCTTTTTTCTCCTCTGCTGTACAACCTCAAAGTTGGTATGTATAAGTCCTGAGGAGGTTAAGGGTGTACCTCCAGATGGGGGTGCAGGGGGGCTTGCCCCATACATACAATTTAGTGAACAGATTTTGGTTTGTTTCCATTACCTTTGGTGAGTCAGTGTAGGCCACAGTGGTACAGCTGTTAGCATTGTCGCCTCACAGCAAGAGGTTCTCCCATTCAATCCTCAGCTGGAGCACCTTCTGTGTGGAGTCTGCATGTCCTCCCCACAGCTGAGTGATGTTTAAAGACATGAGGGTAGGTGCGTGTGTGAATGGGTGTGCCTTCTTTGAAGGCTGGGTGTCAGGCTGGCAACTCGTCACCATAAAAATCCACTGCCAATGTTTAGCAGACCAGAGTTATGCTGTGGCGACCCCCCAACTGGGAAAAGCCAAAAGACAGACAGACCTTTGGTGAGTCAGTATAAATCTCAGAACACATAGTTTTCATGTAAAAAAAAATGTAATTTATTTTTTTCTTTATCTATAAGATGTCTTGCCTGAGATCCACAGGTGGCACCCATGGCAATTCCTTTCACTTGTAGAAAAAACTGATTGTCAAATAATATGTAGCTGTTCTTAAGGACAATTTCTAAAATTTCTTCAAAAAAATAAATTTTATCTTATGATAACCCCTTCTTAAAACGATATTAAGTGAACAATACCCCTATGTCATGTGGGATCACTGAGTAAAGATCTGTAACATCAACTGTAAGAAAAATAAAGTCATCACAATACTCTAGGTAATTACATTTCTTCACAAAGTCTCACGAATCAATACACACAGTATATGAAGTTCATTAAAATATATCCTTTCAATTGAGAATCCAAAAATTTAGCCAAAGGTGGACGGAAGGGCGGGTTATTTAAAACTTTATGAATTGTGGGCAGGCCAAAAATAGTAGGAATCATAGGGTTAGTCAGGTTTAAAAATTTATATTCATCTGAAGAAATACTTTGTTCATGTAGTAAATCACTTACTTGTGCTCTGATTCTACTACACACAATATTCAGCTCATTCCTAGAGACTTGGTTGTATGTATTGTCACATAATAAGGCATAAATTCTAGAAATGTAATCTTGGTTATCCATAGCAATCAGTCGACCCCATTTATCAGGTTTTATAAACCAAATATCTAGACTTTTTAATAAATACAAATGTGTATCTTTTTTACTGATGTTATTTTCAAATGATGGCAATGCACTATATAAGCAATACCGTTGATCATCCAGGACATAATTTTAAATTTATTGTCATTGAAAAAGTGGAACATAATCTTAAGGGCAGCCCGGCCTTGGGCATTACACTTAGAGAGATGGGAATTGTTTTGGATTCTACTAAACGAGCTAGCATCCATTTGATGTTTACTAAAATTAAAAGCTCAAATTACATAATGTTTTTATATTGTCGAAATACTACTAACTAATTTTTTATTATTATTTTTATTGTGTGTTATTTTATGATTGCGTATTTTTTACAGTTTTAAACATGTTTTTTGTGTACCTTTTAAGATGATGTTAATTACATAACTGGAGTAATTATGTGTGGGAACCATGTGATTATTTCTTATATAAAGGGTGGTATTTCATGGAGTATTTTATCTGATCAAGTCTAATATCTAGCAGAGATGAAAGTGCTTATCATTTTGTATTTATTTTGTTAAAGTGTGTAGCATTTCTGTAACACATATCCAGAAGTTTTTTATTTCTTATAGGTTCATAGGTTGGTACTGGGCTATCTGCCCAAAGGCATATATTAGCCCAGCCACATTGTGCGGTATTCACCGCCCCTTTAGTAGTTCCCTAGATCCTTGTACTAGCAGCTAGTACCCTTGGCCCCTATCTAGTAGTGCTGTTGGTGTGATCCCCGGTGTGAACTTTCTGTTACCCATCCACTCATCAAGGTTCCACTTGAAGAGTGATAGTGAGGGGCTCTGTCTTATGTAGATCGGGACCCTGTTCCATAGTAAGGGAAGTCTCTGCGAAGGGAATCTATCCCTCCAGCATGTTCTATTCATTGTTGTGTTGAGGTTTGTATCCCTAGAGTGTATAGCTCGAGTAGATTTGGTTTTGCTAAGATGGAGCATGTTCAACAATTCTGGGTTGGACATGGCTCTGTACGTTAGACAGAGATCGCCTCTGAGAAAGCGGTATGCAAAAGAGAAGAGTCTTAGCTTTTCAATCGTGCTGCATAGGGCAACTGTTTGAGGCCAGTAGTCCTCTTGGTTAGGTACCTCTGTGGTCTCTCCAGCTGCTGGAGATGTCTAGCCAGGTACATTCCAACTGGTGCATTGTACTCAATAATGGGTCTGATGAGGGAAGAGTAGAGGGGCACCATTACATCCTTAGATCTTGATGCGAACCCTTTCTAGATCAGATGGGTCACATAGAAGGATTTTCTAACCACTTTGGCAACATTGTTATCAAAGGAAAGCTGACTATCTACTTGGGTCTCTAGATCCCTTATTTCTTCTTCAGATTTCAGGGGATTACCTCCTATGTTGTAGTTTGCGGGTACTCTGTTTTTTCCAAAGGGAATTACTACGCATTTTTTTGCAGTTAGCTTGAGACCATGGCTTTGACACCATGCATCAGTCTCATTTATGCCCTTCTGGAGGATCTCCATGTCGGCCGGGGACTCTATTATAGCACCCAGTTTGCAGTTGTCCACAAACTTAGTCAGCCACAGCCCTTCCATGCTTGCCTGTACTTCTGAGAAGTATATGCCAAACAGGGGGGGCCCCAGGACAGAGCCCTGAGGCACACCACTCGTTACTCGTCTGGATTCGGACATAGATTCCGCTACTCTTCCTTTATGGGATCTGTCTGAGAGCCAGATTGCGATCCATCTTGTGACGTAAGGGTTTATGCCCAGGCTGGTGAGCTTATCAATAATACCTGAATGGGGAATGGTGTCAAATGCTTTAGCAATGTCAAGGTAAGCCATGTGTACCTTCTTTCCCTTATTTATAGCCTGAGTAACTGTCTCAAAGAAATCCACCAAGTTCAGGAGGCATGATCTGCCCTTGACGAAACCGAACTGCGTGGGGTCCAGTGACTGGAGGTTCCCAAGTTCTCCATTTATGAGTTCCATAATGATTCACTCCATAGCCTTACAGATCAGACTGGTCAGGCTTATTGGTCGGTAGTTCCCAGGGTCAGTTGTGGCCCCACCCTTGTGTAGCGGGACCGCTGTTGCTGTGTGCCATTCTATGGGCACATATCCTGTGGAGAGGCTGAGACTGAACAGGGTATTAAGATGCGGGGTTAATTCCTTTTGGAGATCGTGTATGACACAGCCTGGGACACCATCTGGTCCCATGGAGGCAGTGTTTTTAGCTTTAGATAGAGCCTTGTTAACCAACGTATCAGTAATAATTGGACTTACACAATCCCCTGGAATGGTAACAGGTCCTGTAGGTGGTGAGGGCGGGAGAAATTTGCACTGAACCTGTCAGCCAAGATGCTGGCAATGTCAGAAGGGTCAGTGTATTTTGTTCCATTTTGTACTAGCTCAGAACAGACCTGAACGTTGCCATTTAGGTTTCTGACGTAGCCATAGAAGGCCTTATGGTTATCCTTGGCAATTTTCTTTTCAAAATTGGCTTTAGTTGACTTGATGAGGGCCCTCAATTTCTTATTAATGCTGATCAGGGATGATTTTTCTACTTGAGATTTGGCCTTTTTTTGTATAAGTCTCCTCCTTTTATTGTAAAGTTTGCTTATGGCCAGGGTCCACCAGACTGGTTTCTTCTTGCTTGAGGAAGGAGTCTTGGTTTTATTTGGGATAACACGGTCCATGCAATCCTGAAGGTGCATATAGAGTGCCTTGGTGTAGGATTCCGCATCCTGGATATCATTATCCTTCTGCAAGGGAATAGTGAAGCTTTCCACTTTGGATGCAAGTAGTTTGAAGTTTGCTTTGGAAAGGTTTTTGACTATGGATTTTTTGACTGGGGGAGGTGGAGGGGTGAGGATGTCCAGGGTTTTCAGTTTGTGGTCGAACCTGACCAAGGAGGGAATGATAACGGGTGTGGTACAATGGGCGCCCATATTTGTGATGATTAAAACAATATGTTGTCCCCTCTAGTGGAGGAACATACTAGTTGTTCAAGGGCATTTGAATTTATAAATTCTATGAATCGCAGAGCATAGGAGTTGGAACATTGGTAGTTTGCCCAGTCTATACCACGGTAGTTGAAATCACCCAAGATTATGGTGTTGGGTAGGACTTTTATATTTTCCAATGTCTCACGGAATGCAGTGAACATCTTGGGACATGGTGGGCGATCTATAACTGGCTATGACTTGAAATGTGGTTTTGCCTGCTGATAGTTGCAAATGGATGATCTCTGGGGCATCATGCTGCGTTACTAACCTGGAGATATGGGTATCCTTGATAAATATGGATACACCCCCGCCCTTTGTACTGCGATCTGGTAACTGAGGCCAGAAGGTATGATATGAATTGTAACCTGGCAGTGTTGGGATGCTCTCTTGAGCCTTGAACCAGGTTTCCATCACTGCACAAACATCGATTTTTTCCATGCTGAGGAAAGCCTCGAGTGTGTGCATTTTGAGGTTGAGACTTCTGGTGTTGAGTAGCATTACCCTTAGTTTTTGGTTACCTGTGCTGGTTACGGTGGTTGGTTTGTCCTTTGTCCCTTGCCTAAAAAAGTTTGACTCCATTGTGAGACACACTGCTGTTCCCCTCACCAGGCTGGATAAAGAGTGAGTTACTCTTAGCTGCTTGTCAGGTGTCAGGATCCATCAAGTCACTCAAGCACTCAAGTCACTCAAACACAAGTGCCAGTATGACTCTGTCTTAGTCTATGTGGGGTGAATGACTTCAGATGTACCTCAAAGGACTATATGAAGAAAGACATGGCAGAGAACTCAGATTATGGCAGGTATAAGCTTACCTTTAAGCAGCATTCTACCATCTCCAAGGATAATGCCACAATACAAACAAAAAATGATTGACTTTAACAATTGACTTAGCTTCTGGTGTCAGTACAAGAGGGTCTAATATCTCTCAACCTGGGAAGACATAGTTGACAGGCTACACTGTTTGCCAGAGATGGTTGGACTGCACCTGCTCCTATAGGCTTTTGGATACTGACAAAGGCATTAGCCACCCCTATTGTTCTTTTTTTAGGCATTGTCAAAATAACCAACTTCACAATGTAACAAAATCCTACCTAGATAAACTCAAGCTACTGCTGCTTAATGCTAGGAGCTAAACAGGAAACTGCACTCCTTGGAAACGCTTTCACTTTGGAAGATACTGACGTCTGTGCAATCACTGAGACATGGTTCAGAGACATGGAAAAAACCCTGGCCATATAGGGCTACAATGCCTTTCATATGTTCAGACCAAAAACTGAGCTTGAAAGAACTAAAGGAGTCATCTTCATTAAGGATAAGTATACCTCGAGACTGGTCAAACAGTATGACTCTCTTGAACTGCTCCATCTGAAATTAACTAGAGGTAAAGCCTCTAGCAGGTAGCTATAGGTTCCCCTCCATGAAACAGGAAAAGCATACCGCATACCTGGACTTACTGGAGTAACGTGATGTACAGCCCACCATCTTACTCATGGGTGATAATTATTCGACCATTGACTGGGAAAGAGGTTCTTGGACTTTGTCAGTGCAAAAGCCCTGAAAATAGTCATCACATCCACAACAGGTTCAAATGTCCTGAAATAGTTCTCACTAACATGGGAGAGCAGTCCACCCCCTCGTGTGATGTCCTCAATGGTAATATCAGACCATAAATCAGTCTTGTTCAGTGTAATTACAAGATCAGATACCTCATCAAGCTCAAAAATGCTTAAGAATTTTTCAAACACAAATTACCTCATACTAAGTGATGCTATAAGAAGTTTCAAAGTTCCCTTAAATGCAGGTAACATGGACTCCTATGCAGAGGTGTATGCCAATGCCCTTTATAACCACTTAAGCAGTTGTATAGGATTAGCTGTACCTGACCATATTAAAACCAAGTCTTGCTGAAAAGACAGGTCACCCTAGTGGACCCCTAGTATGAACAGGCCATACAACAAGAGAAAGAAACTAATGTCCAAAAACAATGGGGAACTGGCTCAGCGGAGGAAGAAATCCCTCTGTAGCTTAGACAAACAAATTAGAGATCTTGTCAAGTCCTCCAAAGCTAATTACAATGCAAAAATAGCTTCCCTAACTAAGAATAATTATAAGGCGTTATTTAACTATGTCCAAAATCTAAAAGGGAATACCCACCTGTCTACTGAACTGGTTGTGGATGGCACCACCCATACTCAATTTGAGGTAATACCAAACTGCTAGCTGACAGATTTGGAGCACATTTCACCATCCTGTCCCCTCCAGTCATCCCCCAAAAGTATACCTGCCACCATTCCTCAGCCTGTTTTCTTAAAAGAGGTCTTCTTGGCAGTCTCTCTGTTTGCAGGTAATGGGACAGCAGAATGTCTAAAGAAGTTAGCTAACAGGGCAGGTATTTAGAGATGGAGAGGAGGGATTTGGTGGTGGAAGAGGGAGAAAGGAAGAGTTGAAGGTTAGTAGGGGTTAGGGGTGGGGAGAAAGTGTTATGAAGCAGAAAAGAAGAAGGTAGACAGTTCTGAAAATAGAGATACTACTGTATGACAGCAGATAGCAGTAGCCCAAGCCAGCCTAGTTGATATATAACAGGGAAAGCTTTGGTATTTATGCATGACAGGACTTTTGGTATTTGTTGTTTTCCTATGTTAAGTTAAATTTATGCCAGGACTGTTATCTATGTTGTTAGCTTTATTAGATGTGTTAAATGACTGAGTCTTTTGTCAGTCATATGGGACTTTGTCAAGTGCGATGTGTGATTTTCATTCTTTTTAAATGTAGCTTAAAATGGCATAAGATATTTTTATTTTCAATAAAATTTAAGACACAGTTGTCTGTTTGCCTTTGAAGCTAAAGATGTTTAGTGCACCAGTAAAATTCCTAGAAAGTTTCATTAGATATGTCAAATAATTTTGGAGAAAACAGTCCTTTATACACAGGAACTAAATTATTTGAAAACAGGAATAAGGGTGTGCCTTCTTGAAAATGGTAAATAATAAAGGGGTCAAAACTTAAAAGTTGTATCATATGGCTAAATGACAGCAGCATTGTTGCTCTAGCACAGGAGTGAGTCTAGCAAACAGCTGGACAACTAAACACATGTTAGTTTCACTTCTATATTGACAAAAGTAATAACAAATCCATGGGGTAGTTTTGTTGTGCTCTGAATGATAACATTCATGGATATGGGCAGCATTACTTCATACAGTGGTTGGCTGGCATTCGAAAGACATGCGTAAATGGGTGTGCCTTCGTTGAAGGTTGGACGTCGAGCTGGCACCTCGGCGTTCGTGAAAATCTACTGCCAATCATTAGCAGACCAGAGTTCCGCTGTGGCGACCCCTAACCGAGAAAAGCCAAAAGACAAACAACAACAACAACTTCATACAGCAGACATGTTGCCAGTCCGGCTTGATACATTTTTATGAATGTGCTATTACAGAAGTGGAAAGGTTTTCAGTGGATGAGGTACATTTATTTTATTTTATTTTTTTCAGTGTTTGATTGTTTGTATGTTTGTTAGCCAGTTAAGTGAGCTGGTCCAGAGACAAAACATGGTCTCAAAAGCATCAGCAATACTGTTTGCAACATTGCAATTAGATGACAAAGCATTTCATCAGCAGAGAATTCTGGATATACAATACTGTTTTAAAAACTGCAATAACACAACAAACATTTCACTGGGCTACAGTTCTACGTATGTACAAAAACAGCTAGTGCAAATATATATAATAACCTTAATTTAATATAAGAAAAAGGGTTTAAGCTAACAAGCTTGATGTTAGGCCAATGTTTTTCATTTCAAAGCATCAGTAACTGGTTCATCATACAGCTCATACATAGGAGAAACAATGCTTTTTTTTACAATACAGTTGGCTTCACATGATGTGATAGTTAATTACATTTACCAATATTTTTGAAAAACATTTACATAACTAATGCTCCCTGACTTTACTTTGAAATTTTGAAAGGTTTTGATGATTTCTGATTTCTTTCTTTCAGAAGATGGAAACTCTGGAGAATACTTTCCATCCCACATCAAGGCTAAAGGAGGGCCTCATAAGAGTAAGGGCATGGCCAGCTTTAGGTGAAGTGGTATCCTGGTGAAGAGTTCCATGGCATCCCATTGTTGACCACTGCTTGGTGAAGAGTTCCATGGCATCCCACTGTTGACCACTGCTCCATATGTGCACATCCCACACTATCTCCCCTCCCCCCCATTTCCAGCCATCCTGGCCTCCCCACATAATTTTTTTTTCACATTTTGTTGTACCTTCCAGCTTTTCCTACATGCTTTCAATACATAAAAGGAGTCCTGGATGCTCTGAGATCTGAGGTGCATTTTAACATTTGGAGTTTTTTTTGTTTGCTACCTTTCTATCCAATGATGGCCTGAAAAATATCATGACCGAAGAAAGAAATTCAGTCAGTCTTTGATTTTGCTTTATCTTGCATCCTTTCAGGACACCCAATTTGACCAAGACTGCAATGTAATAATTTTGGAAGAAATAGTTGAATTAAATTATGGTTCTGAGGACAGCTAGGCTGACATAAGCCACTGGAGTTCTAGATGCTCTAACATGCACTTTAGAACTTTCTTAAACCTTGTGATCCTTTAATGGGCTGTACAAAAATCATGACTAAGGAAAGAAATTAAATTTTTTTTTCTGTCAAGGAAGAAGTAAGTTGCAACCAATGATTACTTTTCAGACTGACAAAACAATAGTTCTCAGTTAAATGAGAAAAGAAATAATTGTGAGAAAACATAAATTATATTTGAGAGTAGGGCCTGCCTCACAACCTATTCCCTCAAAAAAGATAGTTACCTTCTATGTATTCCTCTGGAGTTACATTGGGATGAAAGTAAAAGAAGAAATGGCAACAATCATATATTTCAAGTTGCTAAACAAATACACCTCTTTCCTCACCCCTATCATCTAAAGGAAGCCATCTTCAGTGTACCACTCAGATGTTAGCCTGGCATGTAAGTGAAAGAACAAATGGCTGCATAACATATTTATACTTCTTGGTGTCAGACGTATATACATACCATGACTTCTTACCAATATCCCACACAAAAGATAGCCACCAGTATATGTTTGATATTTGATTTTGAGAAAAGTAAAAAAATAATGCTCACAGTAATACAGTCCAATTTGTTCCAACTTATAGCAACTTTCTGAGCAAATCTCTGAAGTTTGATTGCAAGAAAATAAATAATTTCTACACTGTCCCCCAGTCCCCATGCAAGCTATAATGACCTTCTGCATTCACCTCTGTGGTCTGATTGTGAGGAAAGTTAAATAAATAATATCCACATGGTCCACAGCCCTGCACAAGCTATATCAACATTTTGTAAACACACCAGAGATTTAATTATGAGCAAAACAAAAGAGGTGATAACCACACCATCCACATCTCCCACACAAACTATAGGGACCTTCTGTGCATTTCTGGCCATAGCCAACTTTAGACTACTTGGGGTTCAGATCAGTGGTTCATGATGGGACCTCTTTACCAAATGTGTGTAAAAATCTCATTAAGCAGCCTGGGGGGATAGGGTGCCCACAGAAGCTCTAAGGGTCTTGATAGTCTGTGATGCATTTTTAGCCTTGTGTATGAAAAATAGTTATTTATTAACATATTTTATTGCTACTCAGAAGAGCTGTGTGTGTGTCAACAGATATAAATGGCAATAGTTTTACAGGTGCACACACACACACACACACACACACACACACACACACACACACACACACACACACACACACACACACACACACACACACACACTTTCACTCACACCGCATGCTTCTGTCCATCTCTCCAGTACTGCTGAGTCACAGCCAACTCATAGAAATATACCCCAGGAACAGTTGATGCCAGATAGAGTCAACTAGTCTAGAAGGGAAAAAAGTAGATCACATACAGATTGCAAATGCAGATACAGACAATTTAAACTTGCCATGCTAATTACCACATGTCCTTAGGATCGGGGAAAGGTCTGTAGAACCTGGAGAAATGCATGTAAACACAGTGAAGATATGCAAACTCTGCACAGAAGGCACCCCAGCCAAGAAATGAACCAGACTACTTCAATAGTTTGAGGTGACAGTGCCACCCAGTGTGTCTCTGGGCCACTCTATACAGTTATCCATAAACAATTCAGAGTTGTCAATTCAGTTACTACATGTCTTTGAGATATGGGAAGAAACCTGAATACTCAGGGAAAACTCACATGAATACTTTGAGCGGTGCAGTGGTTAGAGATGTCTCCTCACAGCAAAAGGTTCAGCATTCCTCAAATTTGCCTATATATAACTGTGCAGAGTGGCACCACAGTACAGTAAGTAACAGCATTACCTAACAGTAAGAGGATCTCCAGTTTCATTTCTCAGCTGGGGTGCCTTTTATGCAAAGTCTGCATGTCTTCCCCGCATTCGTGTGGGTTTCCTCGGGGTGCTCCGGTTTCCTCCCACATTCCAAACACATGTCTGGAGTGTTTCTCCAAGGGCCTCTGCTGAAAATGGGCTCTGTAACAGTCAGACTTTCCCAGTAAACAAATCTTAAATAAATAAATAAATAAATACAGAGTGGACATGTAGACTCTGCACATAAGGCAACTCAGATGAGAACTGAAACTGGAGAATCTCTTGCTATAAGGTAACAATGTTGCTTACTATACCGTGATGCCACCCTGCGCAGTTATATACAGACAAATTGGAGGAATGTAATTCACTTACAGTTGGTCTTTTGAAAGTAGAGGAAACCACAGAACCCAGATAAAATTAATGCAAAGACAGGGTCAGGGCATGTAGGCACAACATAGAATCAACCAGAGAACCAAGTGCTGTGAGATGGCCCCTGTTTAAAAATCTTGTCTGCTTTTCACCACCCCTGTCTGTACATATTCTCTACCCATCTCCACTTCCTCAACTTCACCTGGCAGTCATACCCTCTCTACCACTTGACATGTCACCTCCTCCCCATTTATACTAATCTATCCTAATCTCTCTCCCCCTTTATATTTACAATTGAGATAAACACATGACATTTACTTATTACTACTGTAAATTGTCAAAAGGATGCTATCAAGAATTGTATATTGTATAGGGGACATCTAAGATGGCTGCACATTGAGTAATAGCTTATTTCTAGCTCTCCCAGTGTGAAAACAGAAACTCAGCAGAAAAGGCCAGTAGACTTGTGTTTATGGGTAAATGTCAGTAACTGGCAAATAAGTACACTGCCTGGATGCCAGGAATAAAAAAATACAGAAAACCTGGAAAAACAGCTACAAAAAGGTGAGGAAGAAACACTTACTGGAGAGAGTTCTGTAGCTGTTCATTAAAAAACAATGCAGCCTTCAGACATGACTTCCAGTAACCTACAGGAAGATGTAAGACAACTGGATACAGACCTGGTTAAAATAAACAAAACATTGATGAAGTATATCAACACAAACAATAAAAGCCTGGAAAAAATAGAAGAAGCTTTAAACAGGTATTCAATTCAGGTGAGATGATAAAGCTGGAAAAGTCAGAGGTCGAAATAAAGATAAGGATGACTAAATATGAGACTGCTCAGGAAGAGATGTTTAAAAAAATAATAGAACTAGTGGACAGACCATGTAGGGGAAACCTGAGATTTTCAGCTATATCAGAGAAGCTGGAAGGAACAGACTGCATTAATTTTATGAAGTTAAAATAACCAAATGGATTGGTATTCCACAGCAGGAACTGCTAGTTGAAATAGCACATCATGTGTATGCTCCAAACCTGGCTATAAGAAAGCAACCTAGACCTTAAATAGTAAAAATGTAATCCTACCCAACAGAAAAAAATTGATTCTGACAAAACTGAGGCAAAAAGACAAAGTGCTAAAAGTGGAAGAGAGCAGAGGGTTTGTGGAGAATGATTACTCATTATACACGAGACAGAAGAGGAACAAATTTATTCCACTATTCAGGGAATGTTGAGATGCAGGTGTGAGATTCAAACTGCTGTACCCAGCTATCTTCAAGGTATTCTTCCCTGGAGGGACAAAATCATTTTTTGATGAAGTACATGCTAAGGAGGAAATACAAAAGTTTGTCCAACAAAAAAGTGAGTTGCGAAACAGAAGGAGATTCTGCTACTTGCTCTTCTGGTAATAAAGACCACAGAGAGACTGCACCTTTGAAACCTTTTCCTTAGTAACTGTTATCATTTATGGGTGATCCAGTATGGGACAGCATAGAATGAACTGTTGCATGACCTCACTTGCTTTGCCAAGGACAGCTTGTATCTGTCTTTTCAAAGATTCTGCTTACTGGTTAAAGCCTTAGCTGCTCCCATATAGTGCCTTTACAGTTATAGCCAAGCTAATGGAGCTTTCATACTACAAAACATAACAAAGAAAGCACTGGACGATATCAGTGTGGCACTGCTCAATGCTAGGAGTCTAAATAACCAACTGCCTGACCTTGAAGCCTACCTACATTTGGAGTACATCCATATTTGTATTATTACTGAAATATGCAGAAAGCACCCATCTCTATCTTGGTTTTATGCCTAACATGCCTTCAGACCCAATGTAAACAGTCATAGATTATCCATATTTGTTACAGATCACATTACTTCAAGACAGATTCTCATAGAACCATGAACTGAATTTCTTGAGATTCAACTCAGCCTAAATAAAAACAACTATCAGAGCACATGGCCCCTTTGATGATCTCTGACAACTATGCCCAGTTCTTAAATACATTGAATGAGCTTCATTTACACAAAAACTCGTTCATCCTATGAGATTTTAACTACCCATTAATAAACTAGGAGACCTAGTCCTCCAATGTAGGCTCTGCCTATTCATTCCTCAATTTCATAAATATAAATTCCCTGGATTAAATAGTCAAAGAGCCACTAGAGATCAAAATGTCCTTGACCTGGTCCTTACAAATATTGGCAGCTATATGTACTATTCCACTGGTATACCCTTCCCCAGTCAAATCTGACCACAAACTGTTATCCTTCCCTTTCAAAATCCCTAAACCTATTCAAAAACTTCAAATGTGCAAACTTCCAAAAATACTATGATGATGTGTCTAAGTTCAAGTAAAAATGTGCCATCCCCAAAATGTAGACATGGCTACTAGTTGTGCAAGTAAATTCTATGATCTCCTAGAAAATCTGTTCAAACCTGTCATTCCCTACCAAAACTAAATAGAATGTGAACGGCAAAAGCAAACCAGCCTGGTGTTGCACATGCATAACTAAGCAATATAGTTACAGAAAAAAAGCTATTTAGACTATATAGCAAAACTAAAGATCCACAAATAATGTCTAGTATTGTAAGGTTATCCAAGATACAGAAAAACACCATCATTAACTAAAGCTTTCCATGAACTTAGGCTAGCAACTGAAGCCAAATATAATTATGTCTTTTTTTATCTATATCATTAAGTTACAAAATAACACCCAATACTGAACTAAACTTATCCAAAATGGCACTACCTACTCTGAGCCAGTGGATATCCCAAATACACTGTCAAATAAATTAATTGATAACCTCACCTCAAAGACCTCTATACCAAATATGCATATACCTTAGATCCTTAAAGTCCCTATAATCACAAAGAAATACATGTTAAAAGTACTTTCCTAAATAAAAAAATTCATCCTCTGCAAGACCTGATAAGACACCAGGCTGCCTGCCAAAAAACACTAAACATACACTGGTGGACCCACTCCTTCAACTATTTATCCTCAGCTTATCCACTGGCTTTGCCTACAAAATTTGGACCACAACAATTGTGATATCTCTTAATTAATTAGGTAATTAATATTAAATATTAGTGCTTCCTCCCTCTAGTTCCTCTGTCATCTATCACCATCGCTACTTTCATCAAAACTTCTAGGGCTAGCAGGAACAAGTATGGTGAAAACGAACACCAGTGTCATTATTCATTCTAAACGTAGCTTCTTAAAATGTATCCTGTTAACTGGGACTGTTAGACTCAGTGTTGTGTATAATGTTGCATAATACTTTATTTTATTTTATTTAACATTTGTTAACTGGGGTAAAGTATTGATCACAAATGACCAATTTCAGTCTCAGCTTGCAGAGGATAGAATTACAGTGCAAGTACTTGATGTGAACAGAGGCACAAGTTCATTGGAACACACACCTAGAATAATCAAATAAACATGGTAGAGCATACCAAGACAAATATAACATAAATGGTAAGAAAATGTTTCCTGTATTTCTTTCTGCAATATCCTTTCCCCAATATTGCATGCAAAAATCCCAATTCTACTATATAAAAGATATTCTTACATTAAACAGTACCACTCCACTGCCTCCAGTCTACTCCCCATCAACCAATCTTACACCAATCTCCAATGAGCTTTAGAGCATGAGCAACCTGCATGTCAGCACTATGACTGGAGAACAAACATTCTCCAGCAGGATATTAATGTACAGGTAATGCCCAGTCAAGAACAAAACACTTCTTCATAGCAGCATATTAAGCTGCCATTGGACAGTAAAAAAAAAAAAAAATCATCAGCTCCCTCTTTCCATTTACTACATGCAGTTGGGGTTTCATGTCAACTGTCCCCATCTCTCTCAATTCAGTGTCACTCTCCTATCTTCTTCAACAGTCATGCCTGACTGTCACAGGTCTTCTGTCACACAATCCATCTACCTCTTTGCTTGATGCCCTCATTTCCTCTTGCAGTCTTCCTGTCTGTGCCAGATTATTCAACAGATTGTCTTTTGCCTTTCTGCACATGTGCCAAAACCACAATAATTTGTTCTTTTTGATTTTGTCTGCCATTGGAGCTACTTTGACGTCTGCTCTTATGTCCTCATTTTTTCATCTGTCCCACAGTGTGCATCCTACCACCCATCTCAAACATTTAATTGCCATGGCCTCTAGCTTCCACATCTGCTCTCCCTTTACTGCCCAGGTTTTTGTGCCATGAAGTTGTAGTGGCCACACCATTGTTTTGTACACCTTACTTGTCAGCTTCTTTGGCATTCTTCTGTCATACACTATACCACTATGCCATTTGGCTGCAGCCCCACTGATTCTAGCCTTGACCTTCTCATTCAAACTTCCCTTCTCCTCAACCACCACTACCAGATACTTGAAACTCTTAACCTGTTCCACAGTTTTCCCTACTGTCTCAGTTCTCAGTTTCTTCTGTTACCTCATTTGCTGCATTGCAACTATGTTATCTGTACTCAGCTTCATCCCCTATGACTTCAATTTTTGCATGCCATTCTCCTATCCTTTATTTAAGTTCTTGCTCAGAGTCTGCTTGTAATGCCACACCATCTGTATACTAAAGCTTTCCTGATCTGCCCCCTCTGACCTGTTGGTAATGTAGTCCATCACCAGTATGAACAGCAGTGTGCTCAGAACTAAACTTTGATCCACCCCGACTCCCACTGGGAAGTCTTCTGTGAGACCAAACACTGTTCAAACGCGAGTCATTGGGTCCTTGTACATAGCCTGCACTAATTCTACCAAAGTTTCTGGGACTTCAGACCACTACAGGACTTCCCAAATCAGCTTTCTTGGTACCTTGTGCAAAAAAAAAAAAAAAAAAATGACCACCATTTTTTTATACTCGTTAAGCAGACCTTTCCTGTTTAACAGTTTAACAAGCATAAAGTTAAAAGAAAAAGTAAATAAGTACAAAGGGAAAAAGCATATGTGTGTATGTGTGTGTGTGTGTGTGTGTGTGTGTGTGTGTGTGTGTGTGTGTGTGTGTGTGTATGTGTGTGTGTGTGTTTTTGTGCGTGAAAGAGCACTAACTGTAACAGGCAGTCCATCATCAAGGACATACAAAACTTTTAATGTGTAGCATTTTTGATTGTCCTTAATCCCCAGTGATTTACCTAGTAAATTATTAACCAGTGCAGCACTATGTTCAAAATCAGGGACTTTAAAGGGAGGAGGAGTGGGCTTGTGTGGACACAGAGCTTCATAACTTAGGTTCATAGGTAGGTACTAGGTTATTGGCCCTAGGGTCTATACATGCCCAGCCAAAAAGCTACCCTGGCTTTTGCCACCCAAGAAAATTATTTTCCTGTGCCACTGTCGAGCAGAGCCACAGAAGTGATCCCTGAGGTGAATTTCCTATTTCCCATCCAGTCATCAAGATTTTTCTTGAAGAGCGCTAATGAGGAGCTTTGATATAGATAGGTAGTTTATTCCAGAGTATGGGAAGTCTCTGGGACAGAAATCCATCCCTCTGGCATGTTCTGTTTATTGTGGTGACAAGGTTTGGGTCCCTAGAGCATGTAGCTCGGAGGGATTGGGAATTTTTTTTTTAAGTGGAGCTTGTCCAACAGCTCTGGGTTTGACATAGCTTTGTATGTTAGGCAGAGATCACCTCCGAATAGGCTACATGTGACTTACAGCTGGAGTTTTTTGAGACGGTCTGCATCTTGATATTTGTTTTTATGTGATACATCATGGGTGGATCTCAGGATGAAAGTGTTTGTGTTTTCTGTGTAAGTGAGTGTCTGGTGTGATTAGGTTTGAGTGTGTTTGTTTCTATGTATATGTGTGAATGTTTTTGTTTCTATGTGTTTGTGAGTATGGTCTGTGTATGCTTCTGAATGTGTGTGTGTGTGTGTGTGTGTGTGTGTGTGTGTGTGTGTGTGTGTGTGTGTGTGTGTGTGTGTGTGTGTGTGTGTGTTAAGACATTAAATAATTTCATATAATTTATATTTTGGATATAAAATACTTCCTCCAATGGCAATTAACTATATTACAGAAAGTTTGAAACCTTAGTCAGAGGAAATATTTTGCATCAAAAATATTAAAAAATTGATATAAAAAAAGAAAAATAAAAGCTAGCTCATTCACTACGCACAAAGATGCCCTCCATGGTTTTTGCTATTGTGTACATAATGCCCTTCCTAGGGGTGTAGAGGCATCAGGCCTCAGAACGCCCATGAACTCAAAAATGGCACGACAAACAGGGTAAACAGGAAAAATGAACAAAGCCAGGAATCAGGACACACCATGGAACTTTAATAGAATAAAATAAATTAAATGAAGTAAAATTAACCATACAGAGTACAATAAATCACTTTTTGTCTAGTCAGTGACTACACTTCTTCAGATGTAGTATGTAAAACAGTTTTCATTTAAATACCCTTTCCTCACCCTGTTTACTAATTAGTTAATCAGTTCCAACCACTTAGTAAATCAGCTACTGTTTGATAGGTACACACGTAAATGTACAATGATACAATACAATACAATACAGTGAGTGCCATACATCAAAGCCTAAACATATACATATAAAACCATACAAATGTGTTAAAAATATATATATGTGTATGGATGAAGGAATGAATGAATAGATAAATCTGTGAACACAATTTCTACAATTCTGCCATCCTTGATATTTCCTTCATTCATCCAAATTTTAAAGTCTGTTTAAACCATATTGAGAAAAAACTGTTTTAGAACAGCTTAAACAGCTTAAACCCAGGTGGTCATGCTACTGATATGTTCTTAAACAAAAACTTGTGTCTTAAACCATATCTTATCACCGGCTCACTTAGCAGTACACCCCATTCCAGAGACTATATAATCTTCACTAATCCAGTCTGCCACTTTAGCCATTATTTTATAGAAGCCCACAGAAATCCATCTTCCTTCTTTCATCATGCCACCTATGATATGTATGATAGCTCCTGGAACCCCCCCTCCAAGATTCCTTCCTTAATGCCTCCCAGACTACTGTACAACATCTACTGTTCCCAAAATAATCCCTCAGTCCAGTGGTCCATCCATTTCCTGCAGCTTTCTTCTCTGACTAATAATTCTTTGTAAAAACTGGAAAATGTGACGCCTGTTCCCAGGCCCAGCAATCAAGGAGCCTCAATCCTCACCACTAACACCAGAGTCTCATATATGAGGAAAGGATAACAAATACACACAGCAACATGCAATTTCCCTTAAGAGCACACAGAGATCACAGTCAATCTGGTGCTGGTCGCTTCCTTGCTCTCCAGGTCTCCAATAAGACTCTCCACTGGCACAGCTATAGGGTCCAGATCTCAGCCTAGTGGGAAGCTAAAACCTCTAGCACCTTCTCTGTCCAACCAGTGCTTCGTGCCCCCTGCACAAGTAGCTGACACACACAAACACACACAGATATGTTTATACAACCACACAGACACTCCTGGGGAAGGCTGGCACAGGTTCTCCAGCTGTGCCCCTTTTACCCAGATTATACGGTAGTACCACTTGCCACCACCCACTAATATTTATCAGCTACTAAAAGGCCCTTAAAAGGGTGTCCAATTATTACTGTGCAATATTATTATCCAATTGGTAGTATGACTAAACAGTCAAGGCATATTAGAGTGACTTGGTATGGGATCCTTATATACATGTAATGTACTCTTAGAGCTTAACTTATCTCTACACAAAACAGCCACAGTTGAAAGGTTTTAAAATATTTAATAATAAGTAATAAAAACACAAGACAATACTTCATACTACACAGTGCTAGTCAAGAGTTCAGTGATCACAGAGAAATACTTAAAATATTTCAGTAGTACAGTTCTAACATCACAGAAAAAACACTTAGTCTAATCTTTCTAGTTCTTAGCTATTTCTACAAGAAAACGCAAGTCTAAGATAACTTACATAAGACAACAGGCAGTGCTGTGAGCTGGATGGTCAAGACACAAATGCTTAATAATCTCTGGTGCTCTCTGTTTAAATTGAAATAGCAGTTCTGATAAACATTACATCATTCTTCACTCTTCCTGTGATTTTTGGGCCAACAGAAACTGCATCTACATTCTTTTACACCTAGGCAGAAACCAGAGCAATACAAATACATTTTCATGTTTAAATCTAGCAATCTAACTCTTGGTTAAAACAACAGAAAGAATGTGCTAGCCCAGACGGAATGACTCTGAATCTTTAACTTTAAAGGACAGACATGAAGTAATCTTAGCTTTCTTTACAGCAGAGGGCAATGTTGTTACATTTTTTGAAGGTCAACATTTCACTGCATATTCTTTCATTTAAGAAAACAGGCCGGCACACACATTTCAACATTTCGCAGTATTTTTTTTCAATTAAGAAAACAAGTCTGTAGTTCAACATTTATATTTAGAAATGATATAATTATCTACAAAATTCTATCTGGCTAGGCTGGCAGCCTTCATCTATCTTCACCCAATCTTCACAGAAAACTCCTCTGCTACAACCCCCTACATGTTTACCCTCATTACTGACTCTCCTCTTGATTTTTCTACCCGTTTCTCTTTTGATGTGACATGCCAACAATTTTATTTTTGGGCTCACTATACATCGCTTTACCAATCTCATCTTTCCCCTGTTTGACCACCATCCCTGGTTGTTGTAAACTTAACTCTTTTAGAGTTTGCCTTCCTTCTTCATGACTCATTTCATTGTATGACACCTCCCTTCCATATTCCTCAGTTCCTTTATCTAGACATTTATTTTTGTCTCCTCCTCCTATTTTTTATTTCATATTTTCTCCATCACCATCATCTTGACTCAACCTTCATGCCAATCCACTGACCATTATCTCTCCATCCAGTCTTTCCATGTCCTCCAGCCTCACCCCACTATCATCTGCACCACTTGCTTATGTTTTTTCCCTATTTTCTTATTTTAACAACACCCCCAACTCCAGGACCACATAAGTATGTTGTGGTAGGCATTAGTCCCCTTAGCTTGACTACATTTAGCAACTCCAAATGCCCTCTTCATCATGAACCAATACAGTCAACTGGCTTCCTTCTTTTTGTCTATAGAAAAAGTAAACATCCTGACATCCCCTTTAAGTTTTCTCCATAAATCAACATAGTTACTTACTTCTTTCCATTTCATCTAACAGCTCTTTACAACTACCAGTCTTACATCCCTTTTCCTAAGTAGTAGATATTTTTTCCCCTGTATTTACAACATCAGGCAAATATCTACCAAATACTACAAAGCCTGCTTTTCCAATTTTTATATCTCTTACAAAGAATTTCCATAAACACGTCTGAGTCATCCTCATTTAGACTAGACATCTACCTCAACAACAGCTACTATCCCCAAGGCACATACATTACACAAACATCTGACTTTTTATTTATCTTCTCACTGCACCCTAATGTCAAGGAGTGCTCAGGACTGTAGGTAGCAGTTACTGGATTAGTGTGGCTCACACCACATGAAAGCCAGGGAGGTGGTTCTGGGGGCATGTGTCTTTATGCATAAAATATCTTCTTGGAGCAGTAAATTCAACTGAATGAGGGAAGGGCCCCACACAAATGTCAGCATAGGTACCTGACATCCAACCCACCCCTCTGAAAGGCAATGAACAGGCTTAACAGGCATCTTGACTCAGTCAGGGAATCAATGGGTTAAAAGGATGTCAGAGTAAAATTCTGAAGCTGAGAGTAATGAAAAAGTATTTTTAAAAAATGTAAAGTCCTCTTTTCTTGGTGCATTTTACATCCAGCATACTAAATCCTCTCCTCCACAACTTGACCTCCAATGCCTGCAATATCACCTCTGTTTTGCTCATTATCATAATCGTTTCTCTTTTAACTGATTACTAAGGCCATCTCAAATGTAGTGTAACAAATCTCCCTCACTATACCTCACAATACATCCAGTCCTCTTCCAGTGCCTCAGTCCATCCTTCACCCCTACGCTTCCAACTCCCATACCCTCCCCAAACCTCCGGTCCCCCCTTGCACCTACACATCAACTCCCTGATGTAAAATCCCTCCCTCAGGTAACCCATCCAGTCCTTTAAGCAAAGGTTAGACCATTTGTGATTGTAACGCCCCTGCACTGGTCCAGTAATCAAGGAGCCTCAATCCTCACCACTGGCAACAATGCAGGATGTACACAATGGGAGGATGACAAATACACACACAGTAAAGTGCAATTTCCCTTAAGAGCAAACAAAGATCACAGTCAGTCTGGGGCTGGTCTCTCCCTCTTTCTCCAGATTCCCAGTAGGACTCCCCACTGGAACAGCTACAGAGTTGAGTCCTTAGTTAGGTTTCCAAGCCAAGTCCTCCCAACACTCTCTCTGTCCAACAGTGCTTTGTGTCCCTGCCCAAGTAGCTGACACACACACACACACACACACACACACACACACACACACACACACACACACACACACACACACACACACACACACACACTCTTTGAGATTTGATTTATACATACAGACACGCCTGGGAAAGGCAGGCACAGCTATGCCCCATTCTGCCCAGACTATAATGTAGTTTTCACTGTCACCAGCCAACTCCTTATCAGTTACTTTCAGGCCCTTAACAAAGGGTGTCCAATCTTACTATGTAATGTTACTATTAATCCAAATGGTAGTTTGACCAAGGGCAAGGCTATTAGGAGTGGCCTGCACAGTGTCAAGTACTCTTGGAGCTTAAATATGTCTCACAAATATCAGCCACAAAGACAGGTTTAAATATATTTAATAATAAATAATAAAAGAACAAGACAATACTCAGAAAATCCAACACAGTTACTTCAGAGTTCAAAATCTCAAGAAATATTTAAAACAACATCACAGGACAGTCTCAAATAAATACAGAAAACATCTAAACTAATCTTTACTATATTCCTAACCATATCTAAAAGACTTACTATGCTGTAAAAACTTGCTTACAGCAAGGCAAGTGCAGCCTTTCTAAGCTAGTATAGTCCAGTTTTCAGGTTAATGCTGAATTCAGGGCTGTGTTACAAATCTCTGTGTTTGCCCATACCTTACTTGGAAAAAAGGAAGTTTTTCTGCCCACCTGTTTGAGAGGGGAGCAGCCTATCTGTCCATGGAGTGGTTTAAGCACAGAAATTAGTAGTTTATTGGCCATTTTTGGCTAATTTCTATCTCTTTCATTTCCCCTGCTGTAAATACCATATTTGCCCGGTTTTGTGAGCCTGGCAGCGCCAGTTAGCTAAGGTAAAACTGTTCCTGGCTCCACACAGTCTCCTCTTCAATTTTTCCCTTGGAACTAGACAAACTTTCAACTTAAACACTCAAGCCATTCATTTCTCAGCCCGGCACTTGCTCAAAACTTATAGCAAGCACTTATAAACCCTAGCACTAGACCTTCCTGTACTGTACAGAAGGACAAGGCTCTCTATTCAACCTTAACAGCCATCCAGTAAAACAGTTCACTGTACCTATCCAGGCATGTCCAAAGGGCAGTTTCAGGTGTACTCTCCAGTCCAACTGGTGAATGTGGACATTTTGAGGCAATGTTACAACTGCCTCATGTACACAGACAACCCCCTCCTCCTACCACCAAACACTAATACATGCGAGAGATGTGGTTATACAGCCAAACTAGAGGCTAAGCTCTCTCAACCCAAGTCTGGATCAGACATTCAAGAGGAGAAGGGAAATACTTGCATCACACCACCAGTCTTACATAGACTCATTAAACCAGCACTGGCAAAAAACACACATAAATACATGGAAACATACTCAGAGGCTCTAAATAAAAATCTGCAAAACCAACAGAGACCACCAAAGCAAACATCCAAACAACCTCCACCCCCCAACACAAACCATGAAACACATACTTCACAAAACCAGTGTGCCATACAATCACAGAACTTAAGGCAAAATAACATACCCAACATACTAGTAATAGGTGACTCTATAGTCAGGCACACTGACGTTCCACTCACTAGGCTGAATAAAGAGAAGGTTACTGTTAGCTGCCTGTCGGGTGCCAGGATCTGCCACATAACACAAGCACTCAGATCACTCCAGAACAAGTACAAATATGACTCTGTCATTGTCCATGTTGGTCTGAATAACCTGAGCCATACCTCCCTGGACTACATGAAAAGAGACATGGAAGACCTCCCTGATCATGTAGCCCAGGCCAGTATGACCTTGACCCTGAGTAGCATCCTGCCCTCACCAAGAATGATACCATGATATAAAGAAAAAATTCTCAATTTCAACAATTGGCTAAGTTTCTGAAGTCATTCAAAGGGGATCCAATGTCTGTCCACCTGGGATGACATGCTTGACAAGCCACGCTGCTTCACAAGAGATGGCTTGCACCTGTCACCCTTAGGCTTTCAAATACGTGCCAAGGCTCTTGCCTCCCCCATAGTGCCTTTTTTTAGGCAAGGCTCAAAAGACAAACCCACTGCCACAAATAGCACAAGTAACAAAAAACTGAGGGTAATGCTACTCAATGCCAGAAGTCTAAACCTCAAAATGCACGCACTCGAGGCACTCCTCAGTATGGTGAAAAAAACTGGTTTAAGGCTCCAGAGAGCACCCAAGCACTACCAGGCTACAACTCACACCATACATTTCGGCCACAGAACCCAAACCGAAATACAAAAGGCAGGGGTGTATCCATATTCATCAGGGATACCCACACCTCCAGGTTAGTGGCACAGCACGATGCTTCAGAGATCATCCACGTGCAACTAACAATGGGCAAAACTGCAATTCAAATTGTAGCTTGCTACAGATCACCCACCATGTCCCAGGACCCCCATTCTGCATTTTTGGAAACAATGGGAAACATAAAGGTCCTATCAAACACCCTAATATTGGGTGATTTCAATTACCCAAACATTAACTGGGAAAACTATTCAAGTACTAACTCCCTTGCCCAACTTTTCCTAGAATTTATAAACTCAAACACCCTGTTTCAATGGGTCAACACTCCCACCAGAGGTGACAACATATTGGACCTGGTCATCACCAACATGGGCGACCGGTGTTGCACACCAGAGGGCAACCCCTCGCTGGTTAGATCTGACCATTTGGATATCCATATTCTGCCACCACCCTCAGACAAGAAAGCCACCATGAAAAACTTTTCAAAAGCAAACTTCACATTACTTAAGACCGAGGTGGAAAGTTTCAAAACCCCCATGCTGAAGGATAACACTGTCCAAGCTGCAAAATCCTTTACTAATGCATTCTACGGGCAGCTACAAGAATGCATGGATTGTGCCATCCCAAGCAAAACCAAGACTCACTCCTCCAAGAAAAGGAAACCAGTTTGGTGGACTGCTGCCATAAACAAGCTATATAATAGAAGGAGGAAACTAGTACAGAAAAGAGTAAAATCCCAAGAAGGGAAGACATCCCTGATCAGTATCAGCAAGAAACTACGATCCCTCATAAAATTATCCAAGGCAAGCTTTGAAAGAAGAATTTCCAAGGACTCCAAAGATAACCACAAGGCATTCTTTAGCTATGTCAAGAATCTAAGTGGCAATGCTCAGATCTGCAAGGAGTTAGTGCAGAATGGCACAAAATACACTGAGCCGACCGATATCACCAACATCCTGGCAGACAGGTTTAGCGCAAACTTCACCCCCCCTCTCACTCCCAAAAGGGCCCATAACCATACCAAAAGAATGTAGAGTTCCTGAAATCACAGACACTCAGGTTAAAACGGCCATCTCCAAAGCCAAAATCACAGCCTCACTGGGATCAGACGGTGTCCCAGGCAGCATCCAACATGAGCTCAAAGATGAACTAACTCCTCACCTAAACACACTGTTCAAACTCAGCCTCTCCACAGGCTACATACCCATAGAGTGATGCACAGCAGCAGTTATTCTGCTCCACAAAGGTGGAGCCACAACAGATCCCAGGAACTATCGCCCTATAAGCCTGACTAGCTATGTCTGCAAGGCTATGGAGCGCATCATCATGGAACTCATTAACAGAGACATTGGAAACCTCCAAACACTGGACCCTACCCAGTTTGGCTTTGTCAAGGGCAGATCATGCCTCCTAAACTTGGTGGACTTCTTTGAGACAGTTACCAAGGCTATAGACGAGGGAAAGGTGGCACACACAGCCTACCTAGACCTTGCTACGGCCTTCGACACCATTCCCCATTCTGGTATTATAGACAAGCTCACCAGCCTGAACATAAACCCCTACATCACAAGATGGGTTGCCAACTGGCTCATGGACAGAACCCACATGGTGAGAGTTGCGGGAGCTAGGTCTGACTCTATCCGGTTACAAGTGGCGTTCTCCAGGGCTCAGTCCTAGGACCCCTCCTGTTCGTCATATACTTCTCAGAGGTACAGGCAAGCACAGGAGGACTATGGCTGACCAAGTTCGCAGATGACTGCAAACTAGGGGCTATAACTGACTCTCCGGCGGACACAGACATCCTCCAAAAGGGTCTCACTGAGACAGATACCTGGTGTCAAAATCATGGCCTCAAGCTAAATGCCAAAAAGTGCATAGTCATTCCCTTTGGAAAAAACAAAGTACCCATAAACTACCACATAGGTGGTAGTCCTCTAAATACGGAAGATGTAATAAGGGATCTGGGGACCCAAGTAGATAGTAAACTCACCTTTGATAATCACATTTCCAAAGTGGTTAGAAAATCCTTCTACATGGCCCACCTAATCACAAAAGGGTTCGCATCCAGATCAAAAAAGGTCATTGTGCCCCTCTACTCATTACTCATCAGACCCATCTTAGAGTACAGTGCCCCATTTGGGATGTACCTCACAAGATACCTGCAACAGCTGGAAAGACCACAGAAGTACCTTACCAAGAGGATCAATGGCCTCAAACATATGCCCTATGCAGCTCAACTGAAGAAACTTCAGTTGTACTCGGTTGCATACAGCCTACTCAGAGGTGATCTCTGCCTGACATACAATGCCATGTCCAACCCAGAACTGATGGACATGCTCCACCTAAAGAAAACCTTATCCCCTCAAGCCACATGCTCTAGGGATCTGAACCTCACCACAACAATAAATAGGACATGCTGGAGGACAGATCCCTGTCCCAGAGACTTCCCATGCTTTGGAACATGATCCCAATCTATATTAGGCAGAGCTCCTTGCTAACACTCTTCAAAAGAAACCTTGATGAGTGGATGGGAAACAGAAAGTTTACCTCAGGGGATCACTTCAGTGGCTCTGCTGGACAGAGGCACAGGGAACTAATTTAAGGGGGTAAGTAATTTCTATGTTAAATTGTTAATCGCTATGTAATCCAATGTAACTACTGTCTGTTTATTTTACTGTGGAGCTTTTCTCCCCGGGCCTCCGCTGAAAATGGACCCACGTCCAGTCGGACACTCCCGGTCAACAAATTTAAATAAATAAAATAAAATAAAATAAATAAAGGGGGTGGCGAAAGCCAACACATTCTGGCTAGGCTTATAAATGCCTTCGGGCTGATAGCCTAGTACCCACCTATGAACCTATGAACTTATGTGATGTGTGGATATTCGTGCTATGTCCAGGACAAAATACAAAATGCATGTATGTAACAACTTGAAGAACAGCAGCAAGGACATAACATAACATGTTCATAACATAACTGTCATAACATGAGAATTTAAATGTTCATGTATAAGTAAGCCTATATTGCTCAAAAAATATCTATGGGCACCAACAATAGGATGACCAGGAGGGTTCTGCAAACTTTTATGCAATTTAGGCAAACAATAAAAGGCAGGTAATTTACACCCACATCAAACTTTCTATCAACATCCTCTTGGGTCAAATACCCTAGTCTGAGCCCCTTCTCTAATAACACCTTATATTGTGTCATAGCATTATTATAGTCAACAGTGTGACACTTTCCATAAACATCCTCATTCCTTAGATGTTCATAACACATGTTGACATACCGTGTATAATGTAAAATAACTATTTTGTTCCCTTTATCGGTGGGCTTAATTATAATATGTTTTCTTTGACTTAAATCAACCAGTGACTTCTATTCAGCCCTACTCAAATTATATGTAACATATTTGTGTTTATCAAAACTATCAGACAGTTGTATTATGTGATAGTTAAGCATGGCATAAAACTGTTTTATTGTCTCATTAATATAAGGGGGAATAAATGCACTTTTAGTGGAAATAGCATGTGTATCTAACAAGCAATAAGCATTAACATCAAAATCTGACATACAAGAAATAAAACTTTCATCATTGTCATATGACATACAAGAAATGAAACTTTCAGCATGGTCAGAAACTTCAATATTCCTTGCGTTGTCTGTCCTATTAAAAAAAAATACTTTAAATGCAATTTCCTAACCAGGAAAAAAAATCTTGTTTTAACATGTGAAGGCAAGGAATAACTGTAGGTACAAACTTTAAACCAAATTGTAAAATATGGCACTCATTGTCATTTAAATTGCAATCTGGCAAATTCACTAAACAGTTAGAATTAAAAGACACATTATCCAAACTTACTGGTAAATTTTCAGTTCCATCGACCTCATTTCAAATGAGGTCTATAGACCAATTTAGTATACACATTCTGTCCTTGAAAGTTCTTATTCCTTTTTCTGTTCTCTTGTCAACTCTGGTCATCTCCCTGTCTACGAAAAGTTTGCATGGCTTCCAGATACTGGGCATTGTGAAGAGGTGGATATGTAGATTCATCACTATCACACCCAATTGTTAATCCATCAGAAGAAGTAAAAGTTACTGAGTGTGAACGTTTTAAGCCCCATTTGAATGAAAAAGATGTTTTTCTTGTCCCTTCTTTCAAAAGAAAAGCACGCTTATTCTCATAATCACAAGAATCTCTCTTGATTTTACTTCTCTTTCTCTCAATCAATAGAGATTCTAGTTCTGTAAGCTTGCCATTCAAGTCTTGTAACACCAAATCAACCTAAGAGGGAACAAGCAAGGGAGTTATACATAAATATGGAGACTTCATAATAGAACTGGAAAAAAATAGAAATGGGAAAAATGTATATGTTTGAAATCCATCAGTTCTGTGACATTTGCTTCCATTGGTTTCAAGATTTTAAGGTATACGTTACCACTTTGTGATCAGACTTAACCAGGCAGGGAGCTGCCAGGAGAATGGTACATATAGAAGCTATATTTGCAAGGAGCAGGTTTAGGATATTTTGACCTCTAGTAGGTTCCTTATGACTGTCTGGTCCGAGAAATTTTTGTTTATTAAACCTTGGAACTTTTAGGCATATCCTACATTTGAAATATAGGTGTCTTGAGTTTACCAATTGTTAAAGTCTCCCAGTATAATGGAGCATTTGCTCAAATTAAGTTTTTAAGTATATTTAGGAACTTAATATGATTTTCACAGGACATATAAGGGGGTTTCGTAACAAGGTATGAGCTGATAATTAGTCCTAGTTTGAGTGATATGTATTTCAATGAGTTCTGTTTGTGGGTCTCTAGGAATTGCCCTAGAGGCGTTATGGACCTTCACAAATATGGAGACTACCCACAATTGTCATCAGGTCTAAAGGCATAGAAGGCACAAAACTCAGGTAAGTAGAGGGTGCTATCTGAACATTTAAACCAAATTTCAGAAATTACACACACCTGGTTGTGTTACAAATGCAAGGGGCATCAAGGTTGGGAATTTTGCTATTGAGACTCCTGGAAATGAGCAAAGCCATCTTGATGTGATCTTGTATTTGATTTGGTGTGTGTTCTTTTTTTTTTGTTAAGTCTGGATGACCATTAACTGGGCTCTAGCTAAAAAATTCACTATGGGAGTAGCAAAGGTCTTATCCAGAATCATTAAGCTTTGGAAAAAGAGGTGCAAGTTGTCCTTAGAAAACTAAGTAGGGCTGTTAAGCATCAGATCCCACGCTGATATATACTGAATCCCCCTGTAATGATACCAGCTATTTACCCAACAGGTAAAGCCAATTATCTTTTCTTTGTATTTCAACATCATTCTTGGAAACAAAATGATTCTGCTCAAGACAAATTCTTAACTGCATTTAGGTACAGCATGGAGACTTCTGATGTGTCTCTTTGAATTTCTGTCAAGTTTTCACCCACCAAGTTGTTTACCCCCAAATGGTCTACCATCATGTTGCACTCATATTTGTTAGGTGTAAGGGCCTTAAGGTCCTTTGATATATCAGAGATCCTGGTCACCCTGATAAGAATCCAGCCTAGTGACAGCTGAATCAGTGTGTCTGTCTCTGTATGGAATAACCAAACACTATGACATATTTATTTATAGAATGATTTGTAATAGTGGATTTGAGATGATTTATGTCCTCATGACTCTTTATTGTGGATGTACCAATGGGTGCTGCGGGGTATCATTTTCACTGAGACCTAATCCTAATAGGTTTAGGAGAATTAGGTAAGGACTTTTTACAGCCTCAGCATAAAATAATTTAATGTGTCTGCGAGGAGCACTAAGGAAGAGTATGTCTGGGTCTGGGTGGATCATTGAGAAGAATGTGTCTGAGTGGAGCACTGAGGAATAGTGTGCTGTTTACAGACTGTCTTTTGTTTTGTAAGAGAGTTGCCTCCATATTATTTAACTACGTGCATCACTCACAAATTTTGCTAAGAGTTCATTTGCCTGTGAGCATCAGGCAGTTACACTGGCTGAGGATGCCATACTCTGTGTGTGTTAATTATCAATTGTACTTACATGTTACATTTTTTGTGTAATCGTTACATTTTCTTGATTTAAATTAAGATTTCTACATATGTACACTAAAAAAATAGTCGGTATCCCTGCTGAAAGGTTCTCTCACCAAAAAGCAGCAATACTTGATGAACACAAAAGTGAGAAACCAACCACAAGGAATGCAGGTGAGGATGTTCTAAATAGGCCACTGGTATTCCGCCAAAAAGACTAATAACAGTTCGTCATATAATCCAAAAAGTTCCTTATTAAAATACAAGAAATGAGCGCTTTCGCGTGGTAAGTCCACGCTTCATCAGATGTCAATTAAAACAACAGATACGCTTGTATATATCCGCTAAAACGCGGGAAAATTTGCTAGATTAATTAAGGTACAAAACCTGTGTTTTAAAACCAGCGCTCTATAGATGCGCTCATTAAACAACATTTGTTTTGCAAGTCAATTAGCGACAACACCTCATGAACAAATGCTATGTCTGACTAAAACACCATAATGTGTTGAACACAATATAATCAATACATAAATAAACTTGTCCAGTATTTTATCTAAGTGTTCATGTGAACGGAGGTCATTTATAAAAATCTTTCAAAACTGTTGACATAAATGTCAGTTATGAATAAAGTGCTCATGCAAACATAATGTATCACGCTATGCACTTCTTAATAATGACAAAATGAAAAATTATGTCAATAGCTATGCTGTCTTCTTAAAGTTAACTTATTTGAGCTTAGGAGCATGTTATAAAAGATAGTGCTATAGTGGTCAACAGTAACTCGCAAACATAGCGAAACGCTTATGTAAAGATATATATGTATGTTTGTCTTTGTTCCGAACACAGAGCATTATCGAACTGTAAAAGATTTTTCTTTGATGTTAAATCTATAAAGTATGAATATATAGATCTGCAGGTGTTCCTGCAAGAAACAAAGACTGACAAGCCCAAATGTGTAATGAGAACGTTGAATTTGAATAGATTTTTTATATGGCTAACGCTCAATATGTGGATGCGTTATCTGTTAACAATAACCAGCAAAAAGGGGCTTATATGACAAACTAGCATGCTGCGTATCACCTAATCCCAGCATGAAGATATTTCTAGAATAATGTAAGACAAAATAAAATGAAAAATGTATGATGTGCTAAGAATATATGTGTTAAAAACTCTATTTGCAAACATTAAATCAGACATGACAACAAGTCTGAGACACTAACCAGCCAGTCTAAAAAAACACGACTGGTCACAATATATAAAAAACATATGAATAAATATTATTGCTATTCTTGTCTGACTCCTGCCATAATATGAGGCAGGAAAGCAGAAAAATAAAACATAAAAACAAAGATAATACAAGCTGCATGCAAGTAATGAATATGCATTATTATTGTATAAGATTATATGCCTAAGGATTTTATTCATCATCTGGACAAAAGTACTGGCTTGATAGATAAAAAGTTATTAATCCCTGGTGCTAGATGCGCTCCTAATCTTAGAATCCAATTTAGCTCCATAAGGGCCAAATTATTCTCCATATTACCATCCCTACCATTATAAGAAACCACCTGCAAAACTCTGAAACTAAAAGAATGAGATGGAAATTCTATCACGTGTTTTGCTAAGGCATTAGTTTCTACTGCCTTCCTTATGTCATACAAGTGGTTATATATACGCTCCTGAAGCTTTCTTTTGGTTAGTCCTATATAAAATGCCTGGCATTTGGTGCATGTGGCAAGATATATCAAGTTGTGGGTGTTGCAGTTGGCATAGAAGTGTGGTGTAAAGACATAATTCATAGTTGGATGCTTAAACGATTGTTCTTTAGTTATATAATTGCATCTATTGCAACTGTGACATGGAAACGTGCCTTGTTTCTTAAAAAGAGGATTATGTGTTATCTACGTTCCTTATCTAATGCAATGTGTAGGTCACCACATAAAATCCTTTTGAGACTTTTACTATTCTTATAGAGGAATGATGGTTTCCTTCCTGCAACATCCCTGGTATGAGCATCTATAGTTAATATGTGCCAGTTGTCATAAATAACTTGCTGTATACTTTTAATGTCACTGGTATAAGTGATGGTATACCTAATGCGGCTACTAGCCAAGTGTTCTTTCCTGTAATTATTAAGGCATGGTTTTTGATAATCTATCTCTGGGTGAACTGGCTCTATGGGTATAACACACCCTAGCGTCTCCTGTTTCACTTTCCTGACCATCATGGGGTCGTATCCTCTGTTGATGAATAATCTCTCTAGCGACAGAGCTTCTTTGTTTAAATCTTCAGCTCTGCTGCATAACTTAGATATCCTCACAAACTGACTTTTTACTATGCCTTGGAAGACATGCCTGGGGTGCATGCTATCAAAGGTCAGCATCGCGTTCTTCCAAGTTGGTTTTCTGTATAAGGAAGAAATGATGCCACCTGCTGACGTAAAGCTAAGTGTGACATCGAGGAAGTGAATATGTGTATAGGAGGTTTCCTTGGTGAATCTTAGGAATGTAGTAGTTGTTTCCAAATGATTCAAAAAAGATTCAAAAAGTTCCAGGGTACCTTCCCAAACAATTATAATGTCATCTACAAAGCGTCTATAGAATTTTACATGCTTGAACCTTTCATGATTAAATAAAAATAATTTCTCCCACCACAATACTACCAAATTGGCATAAGTATTTGCACAGGGGGTGCCCATGGCTACCCCCCATCTCTGCAAATAATACTTATCGCCAAACATGAACACATTGTTGAACAGTACAAGTTCTAAGAGTTGGCACACCAAGATAACTCTATCATTAGTGAATGTGGTTTCCTTGGTCAAAAGTTGTCTAATGTATTCCATACCTTCTGCATTAGGTATTGATGTAAATAAATTTCTTACATCCAAAGTAATGAATATATTCTGTTCATTATGATCTAATTTAACTTCCTTTATGTTGTCTAAAAGGTCATAAGTATCTATCAATATGGTAGGAAACTGATTCACTACCGGTCTTAGTGTATCCTCTATAAACTTAGAAATATTTGCTGTTACCCAGTTTTCACCAGATACAATGGGCCTGTAAGGAACTGGAAACACCTCTTTATGAACTTTAGGTATCCCTTTAATTAGGGGTATGGTGGGATGTTCTATGTTCAAGAAGTCATAGATCTCCTGACTAACTTGGCGGCACATAAGTAGATCATATACAACATCTTTCACCGTTCTCACAATGTGTAACACGTCTTCATGGGTTATTGATGTGTAAGTGTCAACTTCTGATAGCATGCTGAGCATGCCTTCCTCATATTCATATCTATCTAGAATCACAACACCTCCTCCCTTATCAGCCGGTTTCACTACTATACGTGAATCTTGTTTTAATTTATTCAGACTGCATGCTTCCGTGGGAGTAAGATTGTAATATCTCCCTTTCTTGGTTGCTCTGCTGAACATCAAATAATATTGGTGTTCGCATGCCCTTAAAAAACATTCAATGTGGGTGGGCATATTAGGTATATAAGCACTTTTAGTTCTATAATGTGCAGTGCCCTGTTCACTATCATGATCGATGTTAAACAACAACTTTAAACATAGCTTTCTGCAAAATAACCTTAAATCAATTAATGTGTCTGTTAACGTTGCAGAAGTAGCTGGAATAAAGTTGAGACCTTTATTCAAAACCTTAGTGCTGGGTTGATCCAATACAACACAAGAAAAATTAAACAACAGGTTAGAAGTCAGTTCTTTCTCCTTCTGTTCTGCTGAAACTGTTCTGGTGAATATTTCCTCTTGCGGGAGTCCCTGCTGTGGGACCTCCCCCTGTTGTGATGTGTGACCTGTCTTTTCAGATAAGGTAAAAAACCCACCGAAGAAGGTAAAACATTGGAGGTATTTTTGGGAATAGCTCCGGCAGACTGTAATGAAGTATGATTAAAGAAGGCTTCTTGATTAGGGGGGGGGGGTGTGTCTGCAAACCCCGTTACAGCTTGAGCAGTCCCTGATGGAGCCGGTGTAGACGCCTCTACTTGAAACATGGAGGCTGGTGGTTGAGGTAAAGGTTGCATGGTGTTAGTTGCTGTATTTTGCTTGGAAGGCATAGCAATGTTCTCCGGTCTAGATTGTGAGGAAGTAGGCTGAGATGCTTGATATCTCGGCCAAATGAATACCTGGCCCCTCTGAAAGTCATTATAATCACGTAACAGCTTCTTTTGCTTAGTTATTTTGAGTCTTTCACTGAACATATTTACTTGTGTAAACATTTGGTTAATTTTATCTACACAAAAAGCTGATGTGAAACGTTCTGATAGTTGTTTATATATCGAGTCAGTTCTATTTCTTAATTCCATTTCCAGTGGCAGGAAATAGTTAAGCATTAATCTAGCATAGCTGAATCCCAACTCGATATTTAAATCTTGCCATTGCTTAAGAAGCTCAGGATGTGAGTCCCCATAGGTGGGCATACAAAATACCCTCATACCCCTGGGGACTATTTTAAAATGTATGCATGCTTCTAAATGAAGCCTTTGCCAGGCATATCTTTGAAGCTGATATAAGTTGTCTTCTAAGGACTTTAACATAGGATAAAAGTCTATAAGGTTCTCACCATTGTCATGAGTCTGTGTCCGTCCAGTCTCACTCGTCAAATCCAGAGACAATAAAGGGTTGTTGTTCAGATGAATAAGTCCATCCCACAGCGAAGGTATCTCCCTCGGCTCCGGTTCAGAGTGCGTGACAGATTCCATAGTGTGCTGGGATAACCAACCAAAAGCGAATCAAACGAACACTAAAAAAATAGTCGGTATCCCTGCTGAAAGGTTCTCTCACCAAAAAGCAGCAATACTTGATGAACACAAAAGTGAGAAACCAACCACAAGGAATGCAGGTGAGGATGTTCTAAATAGGCCACTGGTATTCCGCCAAAAAGACTAATAACAGTTCTTCATATAATCCAAAAAGTTCTTTATTAAAATACAAGAAATGAGCGCTTTCGCGTGGTAAGTCCACGCTTCATCAGATGTCAATTAAAACAACAGATACGCTTGTATATATCCGCTAAAACGCGGGAAAATTTGCTAGATTAATTAAGGTACAAAACCTGTGTTTTAAAACCAGCGCTCTATAGATGCGCTCATTAAACAACATTTGTTTTGCAAGTCAATTAGCGACAACACCTCATGAACAAATGCTATGTCTGACTAAAACACCATAATGTGTTGAACACAATATAATCAATACATAAATAAACTTGTCCAGTATTTTATCTGTGTTCATGTGAATGGAGGTCATTTATAAAAATCTTTCAAAACTGTTGACATAAATGTCAGTTATGAATAAAGTGCTTATGCAAACATAATGTATCACGCTATGCACTTCTTAATAATGACAAAATGAAAAATTATGTCAATAGCTATGCTGTCTTCTTAAAGTTAACTTATTTGAGCTTAGGAGCATGTTATAAAAGATAGTGCTATAGTGGTCAACAGTAACTCGCATAAAGATATATATGTATGTTTGTCTTTGTTCCGAACACAGAGCACTATCGAACTGTAAAAGATTTTTCTTTGATGTTAAATCTATAAAGTATGAATATATAGATCTGCAGGTGTTCCTGCAAGAAACAAAGACTGACAAGCCCAAATGTGTAATGAGAACGTTGAATTTGAATAGATTTTTTATATGGCTAACGCTCAATATGTGGATGCGTTATCTGTTAACAATAACCAGCAAAAAGGGGCTTATATGACAAACTAGCATGCTGCGTATCACCTAATCCCAGCATGAAAGATATTTCTAGATAAATGTAAAAAAAAAAAAAAAAAATGTGTGCTGCTAAGAATAAATGCGTATCCTAATCAGCATGAGAGATATTTCTAGAATAATGTAAGACAAATAAAATGAAAAAAAAATGTGTGAGAGAATGTGTTAAAAACTCTATTTGCAAACATTAAATCAGACATGACAACAAGTCTGAGACACTAACCAGCCAGTCTAAAGAAACATGACTGGTCACAATATATAAATCTATAGGGTAGGATCCTATAGGATCCTAGGGTAGGATCTGATGAAGCTAACTTAGTGAAAGCGCTTATCCCTGTATTTACATTATTTGTGAATAAACTGATCTGTTTAAGATCTATGGGACATCATTATTTGGACAGAACAAGAATCTGGACTGATTAAGGATTTGTTTTTCCTCGTTTTCGCACTTGCGCTTTTCTTCTTCTATTATATTTTTTATATTATTGTCACAAGTGCGTTAATTCGTGATATAGCTACGTTGTTTCAGTTTTATTCAAGCTTTTTCTGTACTCGATGCATGTACCACAGAAGCGGTTACACCAATTGTTTCATTGCCAAGAAATTACAAAATGAGTAAGGAGAAGCCTTAGTAATTCACATAGTAAAGCAACATTTTCATTAAATGGCATCATCAGTATCAGATAAAGCATTTCTCTGTGAAGAATGACCAGAAGTTCTTCTAAGAGGAATCCCCAGCTATACATGGACACAGCAGATAGCTGGGTGACAACATTGTTATGTAGATGCACATTCACAGTCATGCTGACACACCTGAGTCCAAGGAATATTAAATGGATTTGAACTGACTCCCTAAGATCACAAGGTACAGCACATTACCTGAATAGTACACACCACATGACATGTTGCTTTACAACTGTGACAGTGCACATTTGAATGAATCGCATCACCACTGTTTAATAGGGTGTTGTTTCTGCTAGAAAGGAAAGAAGGTGGTCGAAAAGCACAGTAATAATACACACAGCTACACAAACTAAACTTACTAGAAGCCTTCTCTACACAGCATGATAGAAAAATGTACACTCATAGTAAACAAACATTGCTGGATTCAAACCATTTAGTTACACATTCTACAGATCACAGTATCAACAGCCAGCCCTACAAGATAAGTCATACTACAACTGACTGGTAGTTCATTTTTGATATAAATCAGTGGGTTTGCCTTGAGATACCAGAAATTTATAGCATAGCCCTGTGCCAGTGAAAATAAATCTCCTAAGAGGACGTTTACATAAGGGGTGTTGTCACGGAGCAAACTGTACGACAGTACACACAGTCACACTATTTAAACAATGCTGGAGTTGAATCCCCCGCCTATCTAATTACAAAATCTAGATAACACATATTAATCACAACCACTACAACAGAAGTTTGACTTTTTTGTCAGGTAGTGCACTTTTGAAAGAATGACCTCATCACTGTGTTGCAAAGAAGATGTTTATGTTAAAAGTGGGATAAAGTGCAGAGAGAGTTGTGCCCAGAATTAGAGGTCTATCTTGAGTGGAAATGGATCTGTTGTTGAAGCTTTACTTACTTGATACTATTACCACACAAACAGAAGTTCACCACTGTCAGATGTAACCACCTACTTAAGCAGTTATACAAACTGGAGAACACAATATGACTCACAATCACCACAGCATAAGTCTGATTTTAAAGATATGAAAGTACACAATTGTAAGTATTACAACTTAAATGTAAGCATCTGCTTTCAACACTGTAAGGACAAGTGTAACATCCTATAAGGTATGTGTGTGTGTGTGTGTGTGTGTGTGTGTGTGTGTGTGTGTGTGTGTGTGTGTATATATATATATATATATATATATATATATATATATATATATGACATCTATCAGCCTGATACATATGTAACACATTTGAGTGATGTTAACTGTAACAGTATATCTGAAATTAAAATCTTCAGCTTTTCCCATAAGACAGGAAACATTTACCATCATTCACCATTGCTGCATGATGCCAAACACGTCGCAAAAGCTAAGCGCACTAAATTGGAAAGACAGATTGCGAGACAGGCATACAGACATAAATCGACATTTGCTTGTGGTCTATTTCTGCATATCTTTGTGTTGTACTATGCTTCCCTTTGTTATCATAATTATTCAGTCATGATCTGTACAAGACAGTGTTTCCAATAGGGAGTAAGCAAATTAATACAGGTGCAGGACAGTGGTATGTTATGAAAATATGTAGCCAACATTTACACCCAAAGGAGTCAAACAAAACATTCAAAAACATTTTGGCAATCATCTGGATTTGAACCTTGACAATATTCCAAAACAACCCTACAGACCTGAGTATTAACCTAACCACACCACATACAAACTCGTCCTTAACAAAATTCAAATCTGATAACAGACTGAAGCAAAACAGAAGGTATGTATTAGTAATCATTGCAGTCATGACAATTGTAAAACCCCTATAACGTGGACATTACATCCATTAGCTTTATAAATATAAAAGAGTAAAAAATGATAATATGAAAGTGGGAACAAATGGAGACATGGAGACAGGGATAGAGACAGACAAACAATGTTATACCTTCCTGGGCAATTTTTTAACATCTTTGTGGTATGTTACTGTTTTGTTTTTCTTGATAAGTAACCTCTCATGCTATGTACAATCAAGTGTTTCTAGTAGGGAGCAAATACGGGTCAGAAAGTAGAAACACAATTGAGAGTTGGTGTGACTGACCTGAGACATGCCTCCCTGGACTACATGAAAAGAGATATGGAAGAGCTCTCCGATCTTGTAGCCCAGGCAGGTATGACCTTAGCCCTGAGTAGCATCCTGCCATCACCCAGAATGATACCACAGTACAAGGACAAAATGATTCAACAATTGGCTAAGCTTCTGGTGTCATTCTAAGGGGATCCAGTATCTGTCTGCCTGGGATGATATGGTCGACAGACCACGATGCTTTGCCAGAGATGGCCTGCAGCTGTCACCCCTGGGATTCCAAATACTGGCTAAGGCTCTTGCCAACCCTATAGTGCCTTTTTTAGGCAAAGTTCAAATGACAAATTCACCACCGTAATAGGAACAGGCAGGAAAAAACTGAGGGTAATGCTACTCAATGGTAGAAGTCTAAATCTCAAAATGCACTCTCTCGAGGCACACCTTAAAATGGAGAACATCGATATATGTGCAGTGACTGAGACCTTATTCAAGGCTTCAGAGAGCACCCCTGCATTACCAGACTATAACTCATACAACATTTTTCAGCCACCTAACCTGGACCAAAGGTGGAGGTGTGTGTATATATATATATTCATTAAGGATATCCACACCTCCAGGCTAGTTGCTCAGCATAATGCATCCAAGGTTATCCAAGTTCAACTAACTCTGGGCAAAACTGCAAATCAAATTGTAGCTTGCTACAGATCCCCCACCATGCCCCAGGATTCCCACTCCTCTTTCCTTGATATACTGGAAAATATTAGGGTTCAACCAAACACCCTAATAATGGGTGATTTCAACTATCCCACCATTAACTGGGAAAACAACTCATGTACCAACTCCTTCACTCAATGCTTTCTGGAATTCATAGATTCCAATGCCCTGGATCAACCTATTCACACCCCCATCAAGGGCTACAATATCCTAGACCTAGTCATTACCAACATGAGTGACCGGTGTTCCACACCTGAAGTCAACTACTTGTTGGTCAGATCCGACCATAAGCTAATCACCCTAGATATCCACATACCCCAAACCCATTAAGGAAACCATGGTAAAAGGTTTCTCCAAAGCCAACTTCATGCTTCTTAAGACAGAAGTGGTGAACTTCATGACACCCATGCAGATGGACAATAGAGTTATGACTGCTGAATCCTACATAAATGCACTCTATAAGCACTTACACAAGTGTATGGATTGTGCTATCTCAAACAGAACCAAGATACTCTCTTCCAAAAAAAGGAAGCCAATCTGGTGGTCCTCTGCCATAAACAAACTCTACAATAGAAAGAAGAAACTGTTGCAAAAGACAGTAAAATCCCATGAGTGGAGGAGCTCCCTGGTCAGCCTCAGTAAGAAGCTGAGATCCCTTATAAGATCCTCCAAAGCTAGCTACGAAAATAAAATTGCCACTGATTCTAGGGACAACCACAAAGCATTCTACAGCTATGTCAAGAATCTCAATGGCAACACCCAGATCTGCTCTGAGTTACAGGACAATGGCACAAAAATTACAGAACCAACTGATATTGCCAACATCTTGGCAGATAGATTCCGGCTAACTTTACCCCCCTCTCACCCCCTAAAGGACCCATATCTATACAGGAAGAATACAGACTCCCTGTAATCACAACTGTGCAGGTAAAACCTGCATTCTCTAAAGCCAAAAACACAGCATCCATGGGACCACATGGGACAACATCCCAAGCTGCATTTTACATGAACTTCAGAACAAACTGGCTCCCCACCTAAACACCATGTTCAGTCATAGCCTCATGTCAGGCTTTGTGTCCACTGAATGGCGCACAGCAACAGTTATCCCACTCCACAAAGGGGGAACCACCACTGATCCCAGGAACTATCACCCTATAAGCCTAATGAGCCTGGTCTGTAAAGCCATGGAACGTATCATCATGGAACTCATAAAGACATTGGTAACCTCCAAACTCTGGACCCCACCCAGTTCGGGTTTGTGAAAGGCAGATCATGCCTTCTGAACCTGATCGACTTCTTTGAGGCGGTCACCAAAGCCATAGATGAGGGTAAGGTGGTTCACACAGCCTATCCTGACCTCACCAAGGCTTTTGACACCATCCCCCATTTTGGAATTACAGCTAAACTCACTAAACTAGGTATAAATCCCTACGTCACAAGATGGGTTGCCCAACTGGCTCACTGACAGAACCCACTCTGTAAAAGTTGCAGACTCCAAATCAGACTTAAAACCAGTGACAAGTGGAGTACCACAGGCTTCAGTCCTGGGACCTCTCCTGTTTGGTATCTACTTCTCTGAAGTACAGGCTAACACAAAAGACCTTTGGCTAACAAAGTTCACAGATGACTGCAAACTAGGAGCCCATAGTTGTGTCCTCAAATGATGTGGACATCCTACAGAAGGGCCTCACTGAGATAGATGCCTGGTGTCAGAGCCACAGCCTCAAGCTTAATGCCAAAAAGTGCATTGTCATCACCTTTGGTAAAAACTCTGTACCAATGAACAGTCTACTTAATGCCAAATGTGTGATAAAAGACCTTGGGACCCAGGTGGACAGTAGTCTCTCCTTTGATAATCACATTGCCACAGTAGTCAGGAAATCCTTCTATGTGGCACACCTCATCACAAAAGGGTTCTCATCCAGGAAAAAAGAGGTCAGTGTTCCCCTCTACTCGACACTCATTAGACCCATTATAGAGTACAATGCCCCTTTTGGAATATTCCTCACAAGACATCTGCAGCAGCTGGAAAGGCCACAGAAGTACCTCACAAAGAGGATTACTGGCCTCAAACAGATGCCCTACACTGACCATCTCAAAAAATTCTGCCTAACATATAAAGCAATGCCAAGCCCAGAGCTGTTGGACATACTACACCTAAAGAAATTCCTATCCCTCCAAGCTACACACTCTAGGGACCTACACCTTGTCACTACAATAAACAGGACATGCTGGAGGGATAGATTCCTGTCCCAGAGACTTCCCATACTCTGGAACAAGCTACCCATCTATGTCAAGCAATCATTAGCACTCTTCAAAAAAAATCTTGATGAGTAGATGGGAAACAGGAAGTACACCCTGGGGATCACTTCTGCGGCTCTGCTTGACAGGGGGACAGGAAAATAACTTTCTTGGGTGGCGTAAGCCAGGAAACCTTGTTGTCTAGGCTTACTTAGGCCCTTGGGCCGATAGCCTAGTACCTACCTATGAACCTATAGGCAGGATAACAGTAGGATACTAAAGTATGCAGGACAGACACCGTCATCCCTTTGCACAAAGGTGAAGTGTCCACTGATCTTGGAAATTATAGACCCATTAGCCTAACTAGCCTGATCTGCAAGCCCATGGAATGGATTATCATGGACCTCATTTACAAGGACATTTGCAACCTCCAAACACTCGATCACATACAGTTTGGCTTCATCAAGGGAGGTCATGTCTGTTAAATTTGGTTGACTTCTTTGAGACAGACACCAAAGCCATGGATGAGGGGAACGCGATGCACACCACCTACCTTGACCTGGCCAGAAACTTCAACACTATTCCCCACTTAAGCATAATAGATAAACTCGCTCAAGTATCTGTATGTTACCAGATGGGTAGCTAATTGGCTCACTAATAGAACCCACCTAGTCAAAATACGGGAAGCCACCTCAAGCAGTAGACCAGTAACAAGCAGCGTACCCCAGGGTTCGGTCTTGGGGACCTCTATTATTTGGGATATACATTTCTGAAGTGCAGGGCAAAACCAGTGGGCTATGGCTGACCAAGTTTGCAGATGACTGCAAGCTGGGTGCTCTCATAAAGTCCGGTAGTGATGTGGACATTTTACAAAACAGTCTCACCCAAACAAATGACTGGTGCCAGAAACATGGCCTCAAGCTGAATACCAAAAAATGCATCTTCATCCCCTTTAGGGAGAGTGATGTCCCCACAAATTATCACATTAATAAGAGTGTCCTAAGCACGCACTCAGTTGTGAGGGATTTGGGCACGCAAGTTGATAGCAACCTGACTTTTGACCACCATGTTGCTTCCACTGTACGAAAAGCTTCTTACATGGCCCATCTCATAAGTAAGGGTATCTCATCCAGGGACAATGAGGTCATAACATCCCTGTTTTCTTTTCTTAGAAGGACCATTATTGAGTACAGTGCCCTGTTCGGCATGTACCTCTCAAGCACATGCAGCAGCTAGAGAGACCACAGAGGTTCCTCACCAGGAGAATCCAGGGCCTCAAAAATCTACCATATACAGATAGGCTAAAAGCCCTATATCTCTACTCAGTTTCATACAGACTCCTCAGAGTTGACTTCTGTCTAGCATACAAGGCGATCTCGGATCCTTCCTTGATGGGACTGCAGTATATCCGCATGTCAAGCTCCACTCGAGTAACCCACACGAGCAAACTCAATAGGACTTGTTGGTGGGGCAGTTTTGTGTCCCAGAGACTTCCCCATCTGTGGAATAGACCCCCTCTCCATGTCACACAGAGTACCTCTTACCACTTTTTAAGCACAACCTGGATAACTAGATGGGAAACAGAAAATACATCCCTGGGATACCACCCGTATCCCTGTTGGACAGGGGCATCAGGTGCTGACTTGTCTAAACATGGGCTAAGACTTATAAGGGCCTCTGGACCAATAGCCTAGTAACTTCCCATGATCCTATGCATACAACACTTACATACACATAATAGAAATATAAATAAAACATTCATGCCTTTCTCATACTTCTGGATTTGAAGCCTTGACACTTTGTCAAAAGTATTTTACATTCATGTGAATTATGTCAACACACCACACAGGAAATGTTACTTCACAACATTAATTTTACTGATTTGAAGGGGCAGTCACAATACTATGAGGCAAGGTAGAATGTAAGCATCAGGCTTCATCACAGATATGATAATTTTAACATTATACAAGTTGCACATTATAGCCAGCTGCATAACAAATGATTCAATGCAGAATGCTTCTTAACAGTAATTGTAATTGGAACATAAAACACAAAAATAAGAAACAAGTGCAACCCAAAAGGGAAACCAGTAAAATACAAAAGCACCTATGAAGCAGTATGTCCAGTGCAAAATAAGCGATTTATTAAAAGGCCAGCAAAAAAATTAATGCTTTAACTGAATCAGTGTGTTTTCATTTCAAGATGAAGAAGTCTTGGAACAAAAATGTGGTGATTCAGTTAAAGCATTAAATGTTTTTTTTTTTTTTTTGCTGGTCTTTTAATAAATTGCTTACTTTGCACTGGACATAATGCTTCATGAGTGCTTTTGCATTTTATGCAATTGGAACATCCTACATTATATACATTCAACTTTTCAGCCTGTTCAAGACAAGATTAGCCTAACTATTCATAAAGCAGTCAGGCTAAGCACAGTAGCGTGAAGGGCACCAGTGTAATGCGGCCAGAGGCAAAAACTCACAAGATTTTGCTATAAGCTGTGTACTTTCATTCCCCCATGACATTATGGAAACTTTTCTCTGGGCATCTGAAAAGTTATTGCAGAATAATGTTGCATCACTTAGTAGCAAGTTCAGGAGTTTTACATTTGTAGCCATAAAGGGCTAAATTCATGAACAGCTATTTTCTATGCTGCTATCATGTGGGCATCATAGCACTCTGTTTTGCATTCGTTAAGTGGCTGTACACGTTGTACAGCCGCCAAACAAAGGCAAACAGCAGAGTATGCTAATGAAAGCATAATCATCTAAATTACATGCTAATGTACCAATCCAGTATGGCTGAACCATTCAAGAAGCTATAAAGTAACTATGTTGAGATGGTGTAGCCCTTTGCCATGAACACAAAAACCTACTGGAATACAACCACCATCACACTTAGAAAAAAGAAATGTTAGGGACTGCTGCTGCTCTCTTGCATGTGTATGTGCAACAGACTCAGATCTATGCTGCAGCTGCTGCTGATAGACCTCGTCCAAGGAGAAGAAAGATGTTCAGACCCTGTGCACCACATTATGGACTGCATGGAATTGAAATAGTAAAGAGATGTAGGGTTGATAGAGAAACACTACAGGAACTCTGCAACTTCTGCCATTCCCACCTCAGACCCAGAGGAAATCGAGGAGAACCTATACCAGCAGTTACTAAGGTATATATAGTATTAAGCATATTAGCTACTGGTATAGTCCAAAGACCCCAGGGGATATACTAAGGGTGTCACAGGTCTGAGACTCCAGAATATTTCACAAAAGGTCTCAATGCTATGCCAGAACATGGAAGGAGTACCTCTCTTTTCCATGCACACCAGAGGGGAGAGCAAGAACAATGCAGGAATTTTATGCTGTAGCACACTCCCCTAAACTCTTGGGGGCCATGCACTGCACTCACATAGAAATAAAAGCACCACTTGTTGAACAGGGAAGGACATATATCAGCATGATGGGGTTGCACTCAGTCAACTGCCAGGTTGTCTCTAATGCCCAAGGGATCATCCTCAATGTCTGTGCAGGCAACCCAGGCAACTACCATGACTCATACACATATGGCACATCTCATAGCTTTACACAAGGTTTGCTAGGGTTGATGTTCCACATGGCCATCTACTGAGTGATGCAAGTAATGCACTGGAACCGTTGCTCATGACACCCATCAGAAATGCACACAAACCCACAGAAAAAGGTTACACTGATGCTCATGCTCAAACTTAAAACATCACAGTGTGTATTTGGCATGCTGAAGTCACAGTTCCACTGTATGGACATATCAGGGGGTGCTCTGCAGTACAATCCAGCTACCTAAGCAGAAATTCTCACAGTTTGTACCATGTTTCACAATATCATCTCGAGAAAACTATTGCTAAAGGGACAGCAAGTCTCAGGACGACATATTCCTGGACCACAGGCAGGACCAGTACCTCCAGCACACACACAGACAGGGATTTGGAGTGAGAATATTCAGCTGGGGTGGTAGCCGGGCAGACATAGGCATGTACATAATGCCCTTTCCCTGGGTAAGAGGCAGAGGACAATACACACATTCACCACCTAAGACTTAAAGGTTAGCACACACACACACACACACACACACACACACACACACACACACACACACACACACACACACACACACACAGACACACTCAGCAATTAAGGGGCAAATAATAGCACACACACTCACCAGCGAAGGAATACATATAACAATCTAAAGTACATATAAATATTAAAAGTGATACCATCCGATGCCCACAAACATTACTTATTTATGTAATGTCTGTGTACGGATAGCCTCAGACAGAGACCATCACAAAGCACATGATTTGTAAATGCAGTAATGTCAAGGTAAGTGCGGAGCCTGTATTATATGAACAAATGTGTAAACTACCTGCATACTGTTGGTCATAAATGTACTCAATTAGAACCTATGTAAGGTGCCCACCAATGGCATTCTTGGCTTATAGGAATGATATCTGAAATATACAGGTATGCAGTGTACATAACTGGCAACAAGCTGGCCACTTACCCACTGAAAACAAAACAATCAACAGGGCAATTATATCAACAGTTTCCCAAGTAGAACAATAAGCAGGAATGCAGTATCACTGGTTTAAATGCATGAATTACAATACTGCATAAAAAAGCCTTCTGAAATGAGTATTTACAGAAACATCTACAATCCTATTATGTACTAAATATGCATATAATCAACATACTAAGACAAACTCTTTTAGCTATCCACTCTGCTCATCAGACATACATCCAACCCTAAGTCAATCTCAAGTGAATAAAGAGCATGGCACAGTCATCTTCATTCTTACTGCGTACGGGGTACAGTAGGCTAAAGGTACCACCAAAGTAGTGGGTGTGCAAGAGTAAGAAGCACAGAACAGTCAGTAAAGAAAGAAATATCTCAGTGCCACTAAGAGGAGATACATCGCAATAAACATTAAGGTTTTTTTTAGCTTGCATGTGTCTGGGTCCATCTGGGAAGTTTTTGTGAAATATGTTTGTGTCTGCATGAACTCTATCAAGCTGTGTACTAGCACTATGTCCTGCCATGTCAGACAGATGTGAGCCATGTATGGTAGAGCTGTCAGTTCATTGTTGTCACTCTTGACCATGTGAACTGCCTCTGCCAGTAGTTGCACTGCCACCTCAATATCTCCAGACTGAAGAGGGTACAACTTGAATGTGAGTGATGTATGCTGGACGAGCTGTCTTCACTACTATGTCCAGGACCATGACCTCATGGCCTACCACATATGAGTGTGGAAACCTTAATTATTGATAGAGTGCTGGAAATAGTGCCACTATGGGACCAGGATCTTGCATGGCCATATTGACTAACATCAAAGGATATTGCAGCTCTATGAACATTTGGATGCTGCCCCTCCCCCATCAGATGTTCTATCTCAGAAACTGTCTGATCCATTGTGTTGCTCATCCTACCATAAAACATACTAAAAGAATCTACTTCTTCACAACATAAATGTAAAAGTGTAGCCAGAATTTGGAATGTCACTACACCAGGGATAGGTGACGACAACAGAATGATGTTGTACAACCAATAGTATCAAATCAAGTATGTCAACAACACACATAGATGCAGTGGAGAACTATGTATGGGTCATTATTTTTTTGTGAGACAGGTGCTCATCTTTTACCTTTTTTTGCTTTCAAATAGAGAGGAATGATGGGGAAGGTTCATAGGTTGGTATTAGGCTATTGGACCTAGGGCCTATACAAGCCTAGCCATAACAATTTTCTGGCTATTTCTTCCCACAGTATTTACTTCCCTGGACCACTGTCTAGCAGGGCGACTGACGTGATCCCCAGGGTGAATTTCCTATCTCCTATCCAATTGTCAAGGTTCCTTTTGAAGGAAGAGGCACTCAGCTTGATATGTATGGGCAGTCTATTCCAGAGTCAGGGGAGTCTCTGGGTCAGGAACTTATCCCTCTAACGTATTTTGTTCACTGTAGTGACAAGGTTTAGATCCCTGGAGCATGTGGCTCTGAGGGATTGGGATTTCTTTAAGTGTAGCATGTCCAGCAGCTCTGAGTCTGCCATGGCCTTGTATGTTAAGCAAAGATCACTTCTGAGTCGACGATATGTGACAGAGCATAGCTGGAGTTTTTTTAGACGGTCAGCATAGGGCATCTGCTTTAGGCCTGTGATTCTTTTATTGAGGTATTTCTGCGGCCTTTCCAGTTGTTGTAGATGTCTTGAGAGGTACATACCAAATGAGGCATTGTATTCTATAATGGGTATAATGAGAGATGAGTACAGTGGGACAATGACCTCCTTTTTTCTGGATAAAAAGCCCTTAGTGATGAGGTGTGCCACATAGAAGGATTTCCTGACTGTTGTGCATATGTGGTTATCGAAGGTGAGACCACTGTCCACTTCTGTCACTAAGTCTCTTATCACTCTTTCGTTGTTTAGTGTACTACCACCTATGTGGCAATTCATGGGTACATTTTTTTCCCCAAAGGGGATAACTATACATTTCTTGGCATTGAGCTTGAGCCCTTTTGTAGAATATCCACATCATTTGGGGATTCAATAATGGCTCTCAGTTTGCAGTCATCTGTGAACTTTGTTAGCCAGAGTCCCTTAGTGTTGGCCTGTACTTCAGAGAAGTAGATGCCAAACAAGGGAGACCCAGGACTGAACCCTGAGGTACTCCAATTGTCATTTGTTTGAAGCTGGATTTGGAGTCGGCTACTTTTACAGTGTGGGTTCTGTCAGTAAGCCAGTTGGCAACCCATCGAGTGACGGAGGGATTAATGTCCAGCTTAGTAAGTTTATCTATGATTCCAGAGTGGGGGATGGTGTCGAAGGCCTTGGCGAGGTCCAGATAGGCTCTGTGGACCACCTTACCCTTGTCCACAGCTCTGGAGACTGATTCGAAGAAGTCAATCAGGTTCAGGAGACAAGCTCGGCCCTTCGTGAACCCAAACTGGGTGGGATCCAGTGTTTGAAGTTTGCCAATGTCGTCTTTGTTTATAAGTTCTACGATAATGCATCCCATGGCCTTGCAGATCAGGCTCGTCAGACTGATGGGGATGTAGTTCCCAGGATCCAAGGTGGATCACCTCTTCTAGAGTGGGATAACTGTAGCTGTGTGCCACTCAGTGGGCATGAAGCCTGAAGTGAGGCTATGATTAAACATGACACTTAAGTGAGATGCCAGTTCATTTTGTAGCTCATGTAGTACACAGCCCGGGATGTCGTCTGGTCCCATGGATGCTGTATTCTTAGTTATGAAGAGTGAGGTTTTTACCTGTGTGGCCATTATTACCAGAATTTGGCAATATTTCGGTATTGAGATGGGCCTTTTAGGGGGTGAGGGGGGGTGAAGTTGGCACTGAATCGATCTGCCCGGATATTGGCAGTATCTTTGGGATTAGTATATTTAATGATGTTCTGTTGTAGCTCAGAGCAGATCTGAGCATTACCATTTAGATTCTTGACATAGCTATACAATGCCTTGTCTTTGGAATCTTTGGCAGTTTAATTTTTGTAACTAGCTTTGGAGGATTTTATGAGGGGATCTCAGCTTCTTACTGAGGTGGTAAGGAAGTTTTTTGCATCCTGGGATTTTCCTCTTTTCTGCAACAGTTTCTTCCTTTTGTTGTAAAGTTTGTTTATGGCAGGGGACCACCAGATTGGCTTCCTTTTTTTCGAGGAAAGTGTCTTGGTTCCATTTGGGATGGCACAATTCATGCACGAGTGGATGTGCTTGCACAGTGCCTTAGTGTAGGATTCAGCAGTTGAACTTTCGGTTTCCATTTGCATGGGTGTTATGAAGTTTGTCACTTCTAACTTGAGTGGCATGAAGTTGGCTTTGGAGAGGTTTTTACGGAGGTTTCCTTACTGGGGGGTGGGGGAGGGATGTGGATGTCAAGGTTGATTAGCTTATGGTCAGACCTGACCAATGAGGGGGTGACCGTAGGTGCGGAGCATCGATTTCCCACATTGGTAATGACCAGGTCTAGGATATTAGAGCCCCAGGTGGGACTATGGATTAGCTGATCCAGGGCATTGGAATTTATGAATTCCAAGAACCGTTGGGCAAAGGTGTTGATACACGAGTAGTTTTCCCAGTTAATGCCAGGGTAGTTGAAATCACCCAGTATTAGGGTGTTTGGTTATATCTTAATATTTTCCAGTATATTTACAAAGGTGCAGTGAGAATCTTGGGGCATGGTGGGGGATCTGTAGCAAGCTACAATTTGGATTGCAATCTTACCTAGTGTTAGTTGCACCTGGAGAATTTCAGATGGATTGTGTTGGGCAATTAGGCTGGTGGTGTGAATATCCTTGGTGAATATGGACACTCCTCCACCTTTAGTGTTTTGGTCCTGGTTTGGTGGCTGAAAAGTGGGGTATGAATTGTAGCATGGTATTGCAGGAGTGCTCTCTGGAGCCTTGAACCAGGTCTCAGTTACTGCACATATATCGATGTTCTCCATTTTTAGGAGTGCCTTGAGAGACTGCATTTTGAGGTTTAGACTTCTAGCATTGAGTAGCATTACCTTCAGATTTTCCATGCTTGTACCTGTTACAGTGGTGGTTTTGTCTTTTGCCTAAAAAAGGCACTATAGGGGTGGAAAGAGCCTTAGCCAGTAACCTGAATCCCAGGTGTGACAGGTGCAGACCATCTCTGCCAAAGCATTGTGGTCTGTCGATCATGTTGCCCCAGGTAGACAGATACTGGATCCCCTTTGAATGACACCAGAAGCTTAGCCAATTGTTGAAGTCAATCATTTTGTCCTTATACTGTGGTATCATTTTGGGCGAAGGCAGGATGCTACTCAGAGCTAGGGTCATACCTGCCTGGGCCACATGACCCGAGAACTCTTCCATGTCTCTTTTCATGTAGTCCAGGGAGGTACGTCTCAAGTCATTCACTCCAATATGGGCAATGACAGAGTCATATTTGTACTTGTTGTGGAGTGACTTGAGTGCATGCGTTATGTGACGGATCCTGGAACCAGACAGGTATCTGACTAATTTTCTCTTTGTTCAGCCTGGTGAGTGGGACATCAGTATGCCTGACTATACAGTTGCCTATGACTAAAGTGTTGGGTACATTGTCTTGCCTTAGGGACTGTTATTTTGTGGCACACTGGTGTTGTGAGCTATGTGACACTTTGGTTGCTATTGGTGTTTGTTTGCATTTCAGCTTCAGAGGTCCTTGCTGCTTGGGCAGGTTACTGTTAAGGGCCTCCACATATGAGGATTTTGTGTTGGTATGTGAGAGTGTTGGTGGTGTGGGTTTAAAAGGGCTATGTTTTGCTTGAGGTGTAGTGTGGGTGTTAACCTTCTCCTCTTGACTGTCTAGCACAATCCTGGGTGGAGACAGCTTTGCTTCCAATTTGGCTATGTAAGTGCATCTCTCGCAGGTTATAATGTTGGGTGGTAGGAGGAGAGGGTTGTCTGTGTACATGAGGCAATTGCTGCATTGCCCTAGTATGCCCAGATTCACCAGGTGGACAGGAGAAATCACTGGAAGCTGACCTTTGGATATGCCTGGTTTGGTGCTTTTTTTTGTAAAGTATAACAGCTGTTTTCCTTTACCTTAGCACGTCAGGTTTTAGAGCAAGTGCTGGTCACAGGGATGCTTAAAGGTAAGATGAAAAAAATGGTTTATCCTAAACTAAAAAAAAAAGTATGCACTAAAAAATATAAAGTATGCACTAGAGGAGTTAGATGTGAAAGTAGGTAACTTAAGTTTTACCTGTCTAAAAAGTTAAGTTTTAGTGGAGAGTCACTATTTTTAAAATAGCAAGATAGCTTGAAAGGGGGGTGGTCACTTTTGTATTCTGGTACTATGGAATACAGCAGGATGACCAATAAATTTAAATAGTTGAAGAGTGATTTCACAAAATAATAATTTTGCACTTACTCACACAAGCCAGTAATAGCAGAGAGGAAATGAGATATATGGCCAAATTAACATAAAGGGGCAGGCAACTAGAAAGACACTGGTATTTAAGAACACAACAGTAATTGGATGGGAGGGTGGGGAAAAAAATTCTGCCTAACTCACAAGAGACAGAGCTGTAGTCCTTTTCAAGTTTTAATATGCAGTTAAAACAGAATACAAGTAAAACACAAGGTGCTTAGGAATGTAAGTGTCAGGTGGGAAGATTATGTGAGAAAGTAGGTGCATACATACAGGACAAAGAAGACAAGTATGGTGATGGACACAATAGGTTGGGGGACACCATGATTAGGGAAAAATAGGCGACACCAGAGGCACCCCATGTTAAGACTGAGATCAAAGAGAATCTAGTCCTCACTCTCAGAACTGTCATTTCTGTCTCCTGTCTCAGTTTCCTGTGTCAGTGTTTGAGGTGGCATTGTCTTGGCAGTGTGACAAAGCACCTTTTCAACATGACCTATTCGGGCACCAAGGCCCTTTCCATTATACCCTTCACCAGCCGTGTCAGCTCTTGGTGGGTGACAAAATCACCACCTCCACTACTGTTACTGCTGGAGGGTACCAGTGCACCAGCTGCTGGGGCAGAGCTACCTAATGCAGATGGGGCAGGTAGGGCAGGGGTTGTGGAAGCAACACTGACAGCTTGGGACGATGAAGTGCTGGCTGTCTGTACTGCAACCTGTGGAGAAATGGCAGGCTGATCCACGGTGGTTGATCTACCTCTCTGGCTGCATGTTCATTTTTTATAAGCAGAAATGTATGACAACAGAAGATTTTTAATCCATATAAAATATCCCCACAAATTAGAGAAAAAAGGGGTGGGTGAGACAAAAAAAATAGAGAATTAGATCCTTGGCATATTACCTGACAATATAATTTCAGAAAATAAACAGTTATGATTATCCACTCTATACACCTCTTCCACATCCAGGTATGATATAAAGGTCTTACTCAGTTGTACCATTAATCAATTGCATTGCTATGATATCAGAGATAAGAATCATGTATTCCAGTATTGACATACTGCATACAGTTAAAATATTTAATAGGGTTACAGTAAGACCTGATGCATATGAGCCCCATACCTCTCTGAGGTGATTTAACCTCTCTTGGTGAGCTGCATGGTTCGCTGCAGTGTCTTCAGCAGCTGTATAACAGAGAAGAAGAGACATGAAAGTATATTGAATAACAGTGTTGGCTGTGTCCAGCATTCTATAGCACTTAACACTGATGGGTCAGTATACTTACCCAACTGAGGGATGTTAGCAGTCCTAATCTCACTCTCCCATCAGCTAAGGAGGTCCTTCTTGCTCCATTTCAGGTCACTATAGTGTTGATGACAATTCACTCCAGTGTGTTGGATGCCAGTTGCACTGGAGACAGCCTTGGTTCCAAGCCTCAGTCTTATACTGTAACCCAGTATAATCCTCATGCAGCAGCCTACAGCTGTAGCACTTCACAAGAGCTACCACAAAAATCCTGGACTCAACACCATGCCTATATGCTCTAAATTCAGCGCCATCATCTCCCACACCAGCAATGCCTGCAGATGTCAAGCACTGACTCTGTCTGAATTGGCACCAAATTTCAATGTCGAGTTTAGCAGCTAGTGCACACGCATGCACAACCATGCCAAATGCATTTGCACAATGGTAGGCACAGAGAAGCATTTGCAAACAAAGTAGAGGGTATCTTACCAAACAGCAAAGAAGGTGTAAAACATGGCAATGAGATTTGCCATGTGGGGAGCTCAGTATATTCACACTTTTTCAGATGGTCAACGCTCACAGCCTCAATGTCTTGGCTTATTATTCTTTGTGTTTTGGATGTGAAATGGGGTGACTTGGTACATAGCTTTCTGTAATTACATGGTAAAAAATTAGTTGATCAGTGTGGGAAGAAAAAAGTGCATAATTTCAATCAATGTGATTTTTCTTTTGTCAGTGCTACAGGAGAACTCCCTTTCAACCATGTTCATTACAGATAAGGTGAAGTCAGTATGAATGGAGATTTACTCCACAGAAGCCTGTATGTGTGTGACTTTAGGAAGTCCTGTGGAATACATTCCCATGAAAGAGGCTGTATTACTGTTTGTAAATGTATGTCAGATGGGTAAACTTTCATGAGTTCATTAATACAGGATGAGGTATAATACCTCACTACACACACTGTTCTAAACAGAGAAGATGATTTTAACTTAAGTATCCTGCCCATTATAGATATACAAGTGCATTTTTATTCCACTATCAAAAGTATCCTCTCATATCAACTGTGTTTCATAATTAAACCAGTAATGGCATTTTCTGCTTAGAAAAATTAATTTATATAAAAAAATGAGATGTACTGCAATAAACATAATTATGATAGCCATTTGTATGTAGTGTCATCTTCCTAATCAAAGTGTTGCTAGAAATTGCATTGTGATACCCACTGTAAAAATAAATGCTATCTGGATTTGAACCCTCTATCACCTGTGTTCCGTATATAAAGTCAGTGCACTTACATCTTGTGCCACAGAGACAGCTACAAACATCTGGATGTTCTCCACTCAGTTCTGTCCAGACTGTTGACATCTGCCCCTTGCCACTAAGCCCATTTGCACTACAGAAGGCTGCCCAAATAAAATGTTTCACTTTCTTTCCTTACAGAGGTATGCTTGATTGCATCCAGCTCAGCAGTAATCAAGTGCACTAGGCAGGAAAAAATAAGCATATGAAGTTCTAATGAAAGTAAGTTATAAATCTGGAGTAATCATTTGCATGTACCTTTCACAACGTATGGATTTGAACCCCACAGCAACTCAGTTAAGGTGCCAAAGCCAATGTATTACAGCTTCTGCCTAAGAAAGAAGTATATCTTATGTGCATGTCATTCACTCATTAGTAATACAGTGCAGAGGTGACAAAACCATTTCTGTTTATAGAGATCACAGAAATGACATTGTTCACTCTTTTTTTCAGCTGTGAGCCCTGTTTGTACTCTGATGAGCAGTGCTGAAATTATACACACAAAAAACATATATAATAATTTATATTCTGCACGCCTTGGGCAGTAGACTCTCGTTTACTGCTTTAAAATGCTTCCACACAATAGTACGCTCTGTCAAAATGTGTACAGACAAGGACCATAAAAAAAGACAATTGTTATTAGTAACAAATGTAGGAGAATAATAATGAAAAGACAGGATTGTAACATTTTCCAGATAAACTGTCTGTGATCATATGCTCAGAAAATATGTATTAACTCTGTCAGACAGAACACTATGTGGATTTGAATCCTCAAATCAGTGCAGTAAGAAAACACACTCACTTGCATTTCTTATCCCTCTTTGCCACCTACACAGGACCAGAAAAAGTTACTTTCTCATTTTTTTGAACATCTATAGGTCAATGTGATATGAATTGACAGATACTTTACGCTAATAATATCCCACACCATATTAATGTCAGGTTGCCAACACTGTCAGGTATTTCTTCTCTTTATTTTCTAAACATCTTCCCCTCCTTTCAGCTTAACTACACAAATGCAGTGCCATGCTCATTTATTTATATTTTTGTTTCAATGTATAATATAGCTGATCAGAATTTCAGACACATTTAACCAGAGGATGGACAGTGTGAAAGAATACTACAAGAATATCAGTCTTGTTGAGGTTGTTTTTATAGCTTTCAAAGTGCTTACATTTTTTATTTTAAGGCTACTCTGCTTGATACAAGCACTTCAGAGACAAGAGTCACTTCAGTTTTCCATGTTGTTGTAGTCAGAGAAATTAGTAACACTCACAAGCCATTACCAGCTAGCAACTGTCATTCCTCCCTCCCTGCAGTCTTAGACAGTGTGCATGCAATCAATTAAGTAGCTATTTACATCATGTTTACATCAGCTACACCAAGTGATTTTTTTTGGTATTCAGAAATGCTAATGATTTCACACCTCATTGGCATCTTCACAGTGCTCAGAGGGGAGAATCTACACTATATAAAGGTGATGGTGTAGCTATGGAAATGGAAGGAGTGGAGACTGATTAGATATAGCATTATTGCTAGTTACTTGGAGGAGATTGTTCTACAAATTACTGCACGATTTCATAAGGTATGTTTGTCCTCTTCATAAACTGGTTTCATGCTCATATATTGAATGCATTTCAGTTTGCAGTAGGAAAAAAAAGAATTTTGATATGTATGCAATTTTTAAAAAAATTCATTGCTGGTGTACTGCACATTTGTCAGTTCTTGCTGTATTTTCAAGTTAGTATGGTTAAATCACAGCATTATGTTATAATTTGCTATTGGAATTTTACCAGGTACAGCAGACACCTGTATTGCATTTATCATCCGCTTCAAGGGGTTGTGCATGTGTAGCTAACAGAGGTGTTAGCCTTCTCAAATGCTCCTGGTGACTTCCACAGTGCTGATGAGACCAATGGAAATTGTATGGGCAGTTGGACTTGGAATTTTTGCCTAGTTAGTGATAATACTCCCATCAGGTAGACATTTAGTGAACTGCTGTCATCATTACAGACATGTTACCATAATGGAAGTAATGCTGATGCATTCTTTTTTTTTTCATGAGGAGGACTCCCTTAGCTTGTGTGTACTCCAAAATGTGCATTGTGTGTCAAATTGTTTTGTGCTGAGGATTGGTGCACTGATTTGGTACAAGGAGAGTGCTTTCTGTATTTGCTATAAATTTTTTTTCCTGTTTCGTGTCATACAGGATTATGGCATCTAGCCTATCTGTTCCTTGAAAGCCTCTATTCAGTGATGCAGAGAATGAAGTCATCATTGAAGCCTTGGATCCTTTCTGTTTGTCAGAGGCAGAGGTGATATGTTGACCAGAAAAAGCATATGACAGCAGGTGGTATCTGAAATAAATGCAATTGGCAGATATTCCAGAAATTATAATCAGGTGCGGCACTGTGTCACTGACATGATTAAACCATACACAGAAAAGTAGCACAAGAACAGATGGCAACAAGTGGGGTTCCTGGTATGGAACCACCACTCACTGAAAATTAACATTTCCTGTCAACTGTCAGAGATCCAGACAGCTCAGCAGAGGGTTTGTACAGACCCCTTGATGTCAGTGCTGATGTGGACAATAGGCCAAGTGAGTCCCAAGAAAAAATCCAAGGTATGCTTTATATATATAAGGCATGTAATACATATCTCTCAACCGTACAAATTTTTGCAGAATGTCCAGATTTTTGCCTCATATGTTTGGTCCATTTTTCATAAAATTGTGGTTTCCTGAAAAATTAGTGGCAACTCATTAAAGACTGAAGTTAGAAAATAATGACAGACATTTATGTTTTAGACTTTATACCCTTCAGAAAATTCATGTTAATGCAAAACCTGTTATTCTATCAACTTTCCAAGTTTTAAGAGCAATATTTAAAAATTGTCCCTATTTTGGGGCCTTTGTCCCATCCCAATTTTATTTATGGCTCTGTCCAGATTTCTAGCTCTAAGAGCTTGAGAGGTATGATGTAATGCCATCCTAGACATCTTTATGCGTTACTTTGTCTACATCTGAAAACATCAATATATGTGCCTTATAAGAGAGAGAATAGAGTCCAACAGACATTATGGGGGGGGGGTTAGTCTCATTGATTCTGAGATATTTCTTAAGAGTAAGATAAGGCAGATCATTATTCTCCTATCCTTGTGTCATTTGCATTGTGATGCTTATTAGACTTCTTTCCACTACCGCCCCCTTTTTTCAGGGGCAATAGAATTACCATATGAAACAATATCTACAGATGGTAAGCACAAACTTTCTTTGATTAGTAATAACCATTACTCAGATGTAAGCCTGAGGAGGAAATAAAAAGTATTGTATTCTTTTAACATTTTAAATTGTTTAACATGAGTATGTAGAACCACGTTTGGATCATTTCCACTCACTATTTCTCTCCTGCTTGTGCTTATTGATTATTATCACAGGTGATCCTGACAGTGGCAGTGTAGAACTCATTCCACCTGATGTCAGAGTATTGGTAGCCTCTGATGATGGTGGTGGTGCTATACAGGCACAGACAAGGGGGGTGCAGAGGTTTGATCTGACACTGAGGTTGTGGTTCACACATCCACAGGCCTTATTTCAGGGCACACTTAATGCCTATGCATACCCATTCTACTCAGGCCTAATCATACCCATTCTACTGAGGCCTAATCAACCGTGTCACAGGCTGAGGGTGACACGGTTGATTAGGTTAGTGTGGTTACTTCAGTTGCAGAGCTGGTTGAGTGTCTAGTCTGCCCGAAAGGCATGGCACCAAATTGGAGAGTTGCTAGAGGTGCTTAAAGGACGCCTACTATCCACTCTTATTGAGATGCTGTTATGTCATTACGTGTATGTATAGGGCCTTCATGGAGGCATAGGCACATTCCACAAGGATCTTGGAAGAGATTGTGCGAGTCCTAAATGTGGCACATTCTGACATGTATGACTGCCTCAACCATGCTGGTGACTCATTGGATACGATGAGCAACACACTGGATCAGACAATGTCTGAGATAGAATGTCTGCTGGGGGAGGGCCAACATCCAAATGTCCACAGAGCTGCAATATTCTTTGATGTTAGCCAATATGGCCATGCAAGATCCTGCTCCCATAGTTGCACTACTTCCACTGCTCCGTCAGTAATTGAGGTGTCCACAATCATATGTGGTAGGCCATTAGGTCAGGCCAGGAGGACAGATTAGTGAAGACAGCTCGTCCAGCAAACATCACTCACATTCAAGTAGCACCCCCACTTCAGACCGGGGAAAGGAGTTGGCAGTGCACCTCCTGGTAGAGGCAGTTCACATGGTCAAGAGTGACAACACTGAACTGACAGTTCTACATCTCACATGGCTCACATCTGTTTGACATGGCAGGATACAGTGCTAGTATACAGCTTGATAGTGTTCATGCAGACACAAACACATTTCACAAAAACTTCCCAGATGGACACAAACACATACAAGCTAAAAAAAAAACTGAATGTTGATTGTGATATATCTCCTGTTAGTGGCACTGAGATATTTCTTTCTTTACTGAATGTTCAGTGCTTCTTAGCTCTTGCACACCCCCTACTATGGTGTCACCTTTGGCCTACAGTACCCCCCTATGCTGTAAGAATGAAGATGACTGTGCCGTGCTCTTTGTTTACTTGGGTTTGACTTAGGGTTGGATGTATGTCTGATGAGCAGAGTGGATAGCTAAAAGAGTTTGTCTTAATATGTTGATTATATGCATATTCAGTACATAATAGGATTGTAGATGTTTCTGTAAATACTCATTTAGGATAGCTTTTTTCATACAGTATTGTAATTCATGCATTTAAACCAATGATACTGCATTCCTTCTTTATTGTTGTACTTGGGAAACTGCTAATAGAATTGCCCTTTGACTGTTTTGTGTTCACTAGGGAAGTGACCAGCTTGTTGCCAGTTATATACAGTGCATACCTGTATATTGTGGATATCATTCCTATAAACCAAGAATGCCATTGGCGGGCACCTTACATAGGTTCTGATTGACTATATTTATGACTGACAGTATGCAGGTAGTTTATCTTCTTACACATTTGTTCATATAATACAGGCTCCTCACTTAACTTTGACATTACTGCCCTTACTGTGCTTTGTGACTGTCTCTGTCTGAGGCTATCCGTACACAGATATTACATAAATAATTAGAAGTTATGTACTCACCATAACGTTCCATCTGAGTAGGTGTATTCATTTGTCTGTCCTCCTCCGACATGGACTCTGGGGGAGATGCAGCGTATTCTTTAATGAGATCTCGCTGCATCCTAATGACATGTGCCAAGTAGTTCAGCTCCCTTACCGAGAAGGTCGCTGAACTAAACATCCGCTTCCCCAAGCGGTCCATCATCCGAGACTCCTTGCTCGGGGGATGGACTGAGGGACTTTCCTGAGCAAGTTCCCTCTTGGTGGCCGCCGCCGTCAACATGGCATCTACCGGAGGCCCCTTACTCCAATGGGCACGGTCGGACGGTGGGCTAAGGATCCTATCGGGCCTCTTAGGAATTGGCTCCACGGTGTCCGGTTCCTTCCACGCCCTGGTGGTAATGAGGTCCACCAGGGGTCGGCAGGAGGGGACACCCAAGAGGTAGACGGGCCCGCTTCAAATGCCTCCAAGAACACGGACTCGTCCGAGGAAGACTTGGGGCAGACCACCCCTTATACGGAGCATTTCCATGATGTCTCCAAATGAGACATCCTCGGGGTGACCGTGGGGAGCCTTCCCCTTCCTCCAAGTCCGTGTCTTCCGTGAGAGACTCGGGAGTCAATGTGCCTCCTTTTGCACGTATGCTTGCGAGGGACATCCTCTGGGGGGCTGTCAGAGGACTCCTCGCAAGCAGCAACTTGTTCCATTGGAGCAACTTGGGGCACAGAAGCGGGCTGTCCCAAGGGCCGGATGGTGGAAGCCTGGCCCAGTGCAGAGGGAGCGCGGGACGGAGCCGAAACAAGTGCCGGGGGTCCGGAGACCCTCAACAGGGCCCTCTCCACTACATCAAACGCCGAAGGGGAGCCGACCTCGACCAAAGGATCCGACAATCGGCTCCCCTCGGATCCGAAGAGTGGATCGGAGCCGGCGCCGAAGCGCTCGGATCCGAAGGGACAGTGCGCTCCGACACGGACGGCGCCGAAGGAGCACTGATCCCCCCGGATCCGAGGCTCGGATCCAGGCTCCGAGGTCGGATCCGATGCACTCGAGGGCAGGGTCGGATCCGAAGTACAAAGTACTATCGGCGCCGACCCACCCCGCCCGGCTGCTCGGCTCCAGCTGCTCCGAACCCGGATAGCGGGTCGGAGAAGGAGCAATCGGTTTGAAAAAGGGTGTTGAGCTCCCCCCCAGAGGGGGGGGGAGGCAAGAGCACTCCCATCTGCATCTGGGCCTGGATGAACCTTCGCATCATCCGGTCCAGATCAGCATCCGAAAGGCTATACGTGGATCTCGACGAGGCTACCGAGGTAGGCCTGGAGTGCCTCCTCGATAGCCTCGATGGAGATCGGGTCTCCTCCTCCTCGGGTCCCGGTGAAAAACACACAGGAGACCGGAGCCGAGAAGGAGGAGACCGAGCCGACAACGGAGCCGGGGGAGAAGCCCGCTTGGCTGGCGGGGCCGAAACAGAGGTCTCGGCCCGCCGCTTATGGTGCTTCTCCCTCCGGTCCCTTTTCTTAGCATCCCTCTCCTCCAAACCAGAAACGGGAGGTTGAGTCCCAGGAGGAGGAGGGGGTGCCGCAGAGGGAGTAACCGCAGGCACGGTTACTCCGGAAGGAGCGGAGGTCGGAGCCGAGTCCGGCGGTAAAAGGCCCGCCAAAACAAGCTTGGACCTCCGCTCCTTCAATGCCCTGGGGTTGAACCCTGCACAAATGGAACATCCAGATGTGAGGTGTTCAACCCCCAGGCATCTAACACACCGAGTGTGGCCATCAGCTGGGGAAAGCTTATGGCCACACTCGGAGCATTTAGAAAATATAGACTTAGGTTGGTCTGCCATCCTAGTCTAACAAAGAAGTTACCAAAGTAAAGTAACTAAAAAACCAATACACACACAGGCCCAACACACACACTCTACGCCAACAGCGAGGGGAGGGATAAAACTTTTAGATTAACTCTAAAAAGAAAAAATATCAAAGGGGAAACCTACACTTTCACACAAAAAATCAATACAAACTTCAAATTTCTGAAATTTAACAATAAAACTACCACTTAGCTTGAGAGCTTGAGAAACAAATCCAGTCACCATGCGCGGCAAACGAGATCTGAGGTCATGAGGGTAGAGCAGGGCATTATGGGTGAGGGGAGGAGCTGAGAGCTTGGATCCATAGCTGGAAAACCATGCCGGTTCGGATCCGATATCGGATCCATAACCCACAGGTCTCACAGGTTGCAGACAAATGAATCTCCTACTTCAGATGTAATGTTTGTGGGCATCGGATGGCATCACTTTTAATATTTGTATGTACTTTAGATTGTTATATGTAGATGGCCATGTGGAACATCACCCCTAGCAAACCTTGTGTAAAGCTGTGAGGTGTGTGTGTCATATGTGTTTGAGTCATGGTAATTGCCTGGGTTGCCTGCACAGACATTGAGAATAATCCCTTGGGCATTACAGACAGAATGGCAGTTGATTACGAGATATAGTCAGGCAATATTATTAGATGCACTCTATGATTGTTTAAAACAGAGTAGTTTTTTTTTTTGAGCCTATACCTTAACTTCCTATGCTGAGTTACTTCGCTTAATACTTACTGAACTGGGACGTACATTTTTCGAAGAGTAAAAGTGCAAAACCACCACTCACACATACTTACATTATAGCAACTAATAGGCGAACACACACAACCCGTATAGACGTAGAATTAGCTCAGCCTAATTTTTATTGTTGTTCCACGTCAGAAGGTAGACCGCACCATGTCACTCACAATGTTTTGCTTCCAAGTCCCCCGCCCAAGCTTCAATACCCAGCGTCTAGCTATCTTGCGACCCCTCAATAAGACCTTTCTTTCCCAGCCCTAGATAAGGATTGACGTTCTTAAATTCCAAGCGCACTGTCTGGAAGTACAGATTGCTGTCCCACGTGTTCACACCCGTACACTAAGAAGTAGCAAACTAATCTGATCAGCCTGCCAAATAGTATTTTAAATATCTGTACAGCACAGGGAAATTAGGGAATCAGGAATTTTGGATTGGGCTGCGTTGTAAAACAATATGCATAACAGCAAAGACCCCTTCTCGTCTGAAGCTGGCCCTTCTAAATCGGGGCCAAGTGGTAATACCCCGATACCCAAACAAGAGGGGTTGGGGAAACCAGGGCAGCAAAGTGCACCGAATCTTTCGCCAGCTAAGAAAATGCACCGGTTACCCAAGTGTGCACGGTGCAGAAACCATGGCTATTCATCACCACTGAAAGGGCATAAACGTTTCTGTTTATGGCGAGACTGCCAGTGTAAGAAGTGCGGTCTCATCGCTGAAAGACAGCGGGTGATGGCGGCACAGGTAAGGACGGACTCATCACTTTTACAGATAAGTATTTGCAGCTCACACCAAGTAACAGTTTAAGGTCTTGTGATATACCATATTCCACTTTTTTGACAGTCATCGATTCGATATACAGGGTAAACAATGCTGCTTTTTGCTCATTATACCTCTAAGAAAACTAGAAATATTACTTTTTTATGCCCGTGGTGCATACTTCTCAACCTCTTGGCAGAAGAAACGGGGAACAAAGGACCAGAAATAGACAGATTGTAAATATTGCTCATAAACTTAGAAAGTTACTAGAATAATAGGGTTTCTATTAGCATGTATTTCAGTCAGAAGGCTATGAAGACTGAAACTCGTCGGTCTTTATTTAATGACGTCAGTCCCCAATGATTTACAAGACAACTACACGGACCAAACGAGCCAAACGTCTGTACACTCTAGAGGTATGGGTGGTGTGCCCTAGGAGTGGACATTAGGTGTTTAGGAACGAATGTGCCACTGAGATGCTGAGTAGGAGCAACATGAAAGTATTAAACATACAGTCCGGTGTACTTTGCAGTTAGCATACCCTTCAACCTCTAAGCGCAAGATTTCTGGAAAGAGCCAAAAATACCCGGGGTAGAGAGAGGAGGTCTAACATAAAAGGCAGATTTTAAATTGCTGAGGTTTTGCAGCAGCAGATATTTTTCTCAAGGCAAGGAAGTCTAAAATGTCATTATTTAGGGACTTTAATCTTCAGTAATTTGCCTGAAAACCGCAAATGTTAAGAAAAACAGACCAAAATTTTGAGGTAAAAAATTGAACATTCTGCGAAAAATGTGTAAATCGACAAGTTTGGTTGGTAGCCGTATACCTCTCAAATGTACAGATTTTCGCAGAATGTCCAGATTTGTGCCTCATATTTTGGTCCGTTTTTCATAAGGTTGTGGTTTTCTAACAAATTGGTGGCAAGTCATTAAAGAATGAAGTTAGAAAATAATGACAGACATTTGAGTTCATACCCTTCAGAAAATGCAAACCCCGTTATTCTGTCAATCTTCTAAGTTTGTACGAGCAATAATTAAATTATTTTAGGTCATTGTCCCACTTTTATTTATGGCTTTAGTTTATCCAGATTTCTTTGAGACACATATATGCAGTAAATACAAATCGCTATTTCCCGTATTTGGAATGTTTTGTACCTTTTCTCAGAAACCGTTACAAATGGTGGAAGACTAAATGCATTTCTGCCTTAACACGGCACTTGTTACGACTATCAGTGGACTAAGGGGGAAGTATAACGAAAGGGAAACAGTTCTGCGCGTTAAAAAATTTGGATATTTTCTTAGAAACCGTTATAAATAGTTGAACACTGAAAACATCGGCGCATTAAAACAACAGCGTTGCATATTTATTAAATGTGAGTAATTTAGATACATTTTAAAGACACAAAGTTGTATTTCTTTTGATGTGTTTGCTGACAAAACAGATTGTTTTGTACTGTAAAACTCGAGTCCACGATTGAATCAGATTGTATCATTTAATTCACATATCTGGCAAATTACAAAGGACAGCTTTCAAACTTTATCTTTGTTGCACCTTTAATGTGAATTGATACAGTCTCACATATTTATTAAATGTAATTTACGTTTTCTTTATATGTTTGTGTCTGTAGAAAATACTGATAACAATCTCAGTTGTGTACTGTTAATTCACTGGTTTAATAATTCAGATCCGGAGGGGGTGCCATTTGTGTGAATGTACTGATCTTTATGTAGCTTGTGCTCCTGTTGCAAGATATCACTGGAGATAACATAAAAAAATGTGTATTTCAAATACTTATTTCATATTGTTTCCTTATTTTAATTTTTTCTTTCTTCATTATTTGCACTTTGCTTGACATTGCACACTCTTAACCGGCAGCAGCCCCTAGCAGTGAATAAGAGAACACTTCCTAATATAAAACCTGACACATTTAATTTGGAGTGCCATCATTAGCACAACTGAAACTGACTTTGGTGTACTTTTTTCAGCAGTCTAGACAGTACTGAGTGAGGAAATTTCAGCTGTCAGCTAACTATGTGGCATAAGATGTAAGTGAAGTGAGCTTGAGAAAAGGCCACATAATGTGGGGTTCAGATCCAGTTTTTATGACTGGATTCAGAATAAATATTAATAATAATGTTGTATATAAAAATGAACAAGCTAAAGTCTGCAATAAATGCTAAAAATCTTAGCTGTGCTTCATGTGAATTGATGTTACAAAAGTGTTGTATACTCACCTCTTCTCATTATTGCTAACACTACATTCTATGGATACTGTAACTTGACATTTTGTAAAGTATGATAACACAAAAGCAGTAACATGGGTAATGTGGATATATGTGTCATATATGTTGGAGAACTTGCCATATCTCACAAGTACTCATCATGGCAGTAATAAGCCGTGGTGGTACAGCGGTAGCGTTGTTGCCTCACAGCAAGAGGTTCTTCTGTTCGATTCTCGGCTAGAGTGCCTTCTGTGTGGAGTCTGCATGTCCTTCTGTGGTCGAGTGGCCCCCGAAAGACATGCGTGAATGGGCGTGCCTTCGCTGAAGGTTGCGTGTTGGGCTGGCAAATCGGCACCATAAAAAAAAAATCTACTGCCAATCATTAGCGGACCGGTCACTGTAGCGACCCCTAAACACGAAAAGACAAACAAACTCATCATGGCAGTAATACATTACATTGTTTATTTTTATTATTTATTTTATTTTTATATAATTTTAAACCTCACTAGCAACCACAACGTCCTCCTTGGAGAATGCCAATTCTGAAATAACCAGACCTCTCCTAAACCTCTTTGCGGGACTCCATTTGCCCTACTGCGAAACACGCAGTCATATCCTAAGCTTGGGGCAGTGCAGCAAGGACCGCAGCTTTATTTTCAAGGACTTACTGGGCTAAAAATCCTCAGAAACCTATTAACCAGAGACAAATTGCACAGGACACTAAGGATAATCACAAGTCTTTCTTTAGTTATGTTAGGAACCTGGGTGGGAATTCCCAGATATGCTCAGAATTAGTCCAAAATGACAAAAAATACACCAAACCCACAGACATTGCCAACATCCTAGCTGACAGGTTCAGCGCAAACTCCCCCCCCCACCAAAAGGGCAAATATCTATCCCAGCAGAGTGCTGCCCCCCTGACATCTCAGATGCTCAGGTAAGAGCGGCCCTCTCCAAAGCAAAAAACACAGCATCAATGGGACCAGACGATTTCCCGGGCTGCGTCCTACATGAACTCCAAGAAGAGCTAAACCCAAACATAAAACTACTGTTCAATCTCAGCCTTACTACAGGATATGTACCCAAAGAGTGGCGTACAGCAACAGTGGTCCCTCTCCACAAAGGTGGTGCCTCAACGGATCCTGAAAACTATCGCCCCATAAGCCTGACTAGCTTGGTCTGCAAAGCTATGGAAAGGATCATCATGGACCTCATAAATAAAGATATTGGGGACCTACAGACACTGGGTCCTACCCAGTTCGGCTTTGTTAAGGGCAGATCCTGCCTCTTAAACCTGGTCGATTTCTTTGAAACAGTCACCAAGGCCATTGACGAGGGGAAGGTGGTCCACACAGCCTACCTGGACCTCGCAAAAGCCTTCAGTACAATACCCCACTCGGGCATTATAGATAAGCTCACCAGCTTAAATATAAACCCCTATGTCACTAGATGGGTTGCAAACTGGCTCAAGGACAAAACCCACATGGTTAGAATTTCTGGAGCCATGTCAGACTCCAAACCAGTTACAAGTAGCGTCCCACAAGGCTCAGTCCTGGGACCTCTCTTGTTCAGTATATATTTCTCGAAGGTACAGGCCAACACGGAAGGACTGTGGCTGACCAAGTTCGCAGATGACTGCAAACTGGGCGCCATAATTGACTCTCCAGCCGACACAAGCATCCTCCAAAAGGGCCTCATAGAAACAGACAACTGGTGCCAGAGCCATGGCCTCAAGCTAAATGCCAAAAAGTGTATAGTCATCCCCTTTGGCAAAAACAAAGTGCCCACAAAGTACCACATAGGTGGTAATCCATTAAGTACAGAGGAAGTAATTAGGGACCTGGGGGCCCAAGTTGATAGCAATCTCTCATTTGATAACCACGTGGCCAAAGTGGTTAGAAAAACATTTTATATAGCCCACCTAATCATGAAGGGATTCACATCTAGATCAGGGGAGGTGATCGTGCCTCTTTACTCATCCCTCATCAGGCCCATAATTGAGTACATTGCCCCTTTTGGGATGTATCTTACCAGACACCTGCAGCAACTGGAAAGACCCCAAAAGTACCTCACCAAGAGGATCAAAGGGCTCAAACAGATGCCATACGCTGCCCGGTTAAAGAAACTCCAGCTCTACTCAGTGGCATACCGTCTACTCAGAGGCGATCTGTGCCTGAGGTATAAAGCCATGTCGAACCCGGAATTAATGGACATGCTGCACCTCAGAAAATCCAAATCCCATCGAGCTATGCGCTTGAGAGACTTGAACCTCAGCACTGAAATAAATAGGGCATGCTGGAGGGACAGATTCATAACCCAGAGGCTCCCTTCACTCTGGAATAAAATCCCAGTCCAGGTTAGGCAGAGTCCCTCATTGACTCTCTTCAAGAGGAATCTTGATGAGTGGATGGCAGATCATAGGTTTACCCCAGGTATCACTTCTGTGTCACTATTAGACAGAGGCACAGTATACTAACCTCGAAAAAGGGCATAGCAAAATTAATTTAAAATGAGTGGCGAAAGCCAAACACACTCTGGCTAGGCTTATAAATGCCCTAGGGCAGATAGCCTAGTATGAACCTATGAACCAGACCTCTCCTAAACCTCGCTGTGGGACTCCATTTGCCCTACTGCAAAACACACAGTGATATCCAGACTTCTAGTTCTACTTAACATCCTTGTGTTTTTTTCTCTACTCCCTCTGTGCTTACTCTTCCCCATACTTACTGCCTGTTATACTGATTGTTCCTATCCTGACTCTTACCTTTGGCTCTTCCCGCTCTGTTTGTCGTACGGGCTCACTCCGCTCTCCTACCCTGCCCCCAAATCCCAGCCCATTTATACTTAACCAATCCCCCTCCCCCATCTCACTCACCAATCATCCCCTACTATCATAATTCAACCAACCAATCTCCTCCACCCTCTGCCCCTCCCTCTTGAACTCCAGCTCCCAGTCATAACCTCTCCAACCCCATTCAAAGTCCACATAAACTCATTGTCCACCTCATCTGATACTCTCCTGTCTGCCCCACTAATTCCTCCCTCTAATTGTCATCCACACCACAACCATGACATGTCTTATAACTCAAACAGTTCAAACCCCATTTATCTACTTTCTATTCTTACTCCCTTTATGTCATACTACCTCCTACCATTCTAACTTACTCCACCCCTCCTTCCTATCCAACCCCCACACTCCCACCCTCATCCCACTATAAAACATTTTCACAACATATCCGCCTCCCTAGTCCAACCCAACCTCCTCCACTACTTCAAATTAAAGCTTGTCCCCCTCCAACCTACATACCACAAACATAAACTAATTCCCTACCGTCCACAACTATTAAAAATCAGCTAAAAAATGTCACTAACCTTCCTTAACTTCCTCTACTTATCAGGGGACATACATCCAAATCCTGGACCAAATTCTTCCTCTTTTCCAAACTCCACTGTTACAAGCAATAAAACTAGCCACAAACATCTCAAATTCTTCAACTTGAATGCCCAAAGTCTAAAGAACAGAGTAACCCAATTCCATGTCTGGTTCAACCATAACTTACCTGATATTGTAGCCATATCAGAAACGTGGTTAAAACCCCACATCTGTGGTTCTGAAATCCTACCACCCAGGTTCCAAGCCTTGAGATATGACCGCTTAAAAAGAAAAGGGGGCGGGGTAGCCTTAATATACTCTAACTTGTCCATATCTCCCTACCCTAATCCTATCCCTCCATTCAACAATGCTGAACTAGTCATAGACCTTCTAAAACTAAATAATCATAAAAACATATGTATAATTGTCCTCTACATCCCCCCAGGTAATAACATCTCCACTCTTGAAGAAATCCTCCTCTGGACCTCTGCCAATATTAAACTTGAGACCTTCATACTTGGAGATGTAAATATTGACCAGAATAAAATCAACAACCCAAACCCCACTATATCCATCAGTCTATTCAACTTTACCCAACTAACCAACTCTATCACCAGACCCAACAAAACTAACCCTCCAGGTACAACTCTAGACTGGATCCTGGTATCTGAACCCAACAAAGTCATAGACTCTGGAACTACTCCTGACCCTATAGGTGACTATTTGCCATTTTTCATCCACAGAGCTACTCACTCCTCTCCTCACCTACACCAATATACCCACACCCGTAACCTAACAAGCTTCAACCCCACAAGCTTCTTGGACACCCTAAAACAGACAAACTAGATCTCCCTAAAAACATTACCACTAGACAATGCCGTAGAGTTCTTCAACTCTACCTTCTTAAGCATCCTCAACTCCCTAACTCTTCCAAGAACAAGGAGGGTCAAAACTAAGTACACCCCTTGGCTAACCAAAGACACCAAAAAGCTTATGCTACAAAGGGAAAAATCTTGGAAAACCTACCACCCAAATAAGCAGCGAGAAACTCTCCTTATATATAAACAACTTCATAACCTTGTTAAAAAATATATCATTAGAGATAAAAAGTTTGACTATATTAAACTCCAGTCTAATGAATCTAACAACCCCAAACATTTCTGGAACTCAATTAATTCTCTTCTCAAACCAGGTACCAAAAATAACCCCTGTTTTGACTCAGGCAAATCTGACTCTGAAATAGCCACCCTATTCAACTCCTTCTTTACCAACTCCATCGCTGACCTGACCAAAACCTTCCATAACAACACTCCACCCTCCCAACCCATCCAGTCTTCCACACCCCCCCTACACAACTCCCTGCTTCTAATCCCCCACCTGTATTTGAACTTACACCCATCTCTACCTCCCTCATAAAAAGATTACTCTCTAAATTAAAACCTTACAACAGTGCCCCTGACAATATTCCATCTTCATTCCTAAAAATAGCCGCAGACAGTATTGCTCTTCCTATCAGCATCTTAATCAACAGATCCATAGAGGAATGTTATGGGCCCAAATTGTGGCTTGCTGCCTTTATCCTACCTCTCCATAAGAGAGGCAAAAACAATAGCATCTCTAATTTCCGCCCTATAGCTCTCCTCTCCCCTATCTCCTAAATCCTAGAGAAATGTATCCACCTACAGCTTATGCCATACCTAGCCTTACATCAACTAATTACTCCAACCCAACATGGATTCCAACCTGGCCATAGTACTACCACTGCCCTGCTCTCATTCTTAGACACAGTAAATCTAGCCTGTGACTCTGGTAACATTGTTTCTACAGTTCTACTAGACCTATACAAAGCATTCAATACCATTTCCCACACCCACCTCTTAAACCACCTCTCTAGCCTCCATCTCTCCAATAATTCTTTATCTTGGTTCTCAAGCTACCTCTCTGGTAGGTTTCAAGCTGTGAAATGGGGGAAGGGCACCTCCTCCTTCCTTCCAATCCCCACTGGGATACCTCAGGGATCTACTTGTTCCAATGCTGTTCAACATCTTCATTAATGACTTCCACAAAGCCATACCCAATACCAAAATTGTACAATATGCAGACGATTCCACTTTAATCTGCTGTGCCCCCACCCTCCCTCCGCTACAAATAATAACCCAAACTGCCTTCTCCTCCACTGAACAATGGATACTCCAAAACCACCTTTCACTAAATGCCATCAAATCCAAAATTCTGTTATTCTCTCCATCAAAAGCCTCCCCTCTTGATAAACATTCTTTCCAAATTGTAAGCCACAACAACACTGCCGTAGAGGTCTCTCCCTTTGCTAAACTTCTTGGGGTAACTGTTGATAAACACCTAAAATTCGACACCCACATCCAGCAAAACATTAAAAAAACTCATATTAAATGTGGTATGCTATACAGAAACACCCACTTCCTTTCCCATCCCACCAGACAAACCCTTGCCACTACCTATCTGCTTCCCTCACGTTTATATGGTGCTTCCCTGCTATCTAACTTGTCTGCATCTCTCTCCTCCAAACTGGAAATCTGCTATAATAAAATTTCTAAATTTGCCACCAAAGCCAAATTCTCCTCCCATCACTGTACTGCCCTTCATTTGTTAAACTGGCTTGAACTCTCCAACCATCTGGATTCTCTCCAAATTACTACAGCCCATAAACTAATTTTTCAACCTACTAAGTGCCCAGTCCTATCCAATATCCTCCAACCATACTCCCCTCCAAGATCTCTAAGATCATCCCACCAAAACCTAATTGTCCGTAAACCTAATCGTCCTGCTGGGCAGTATCTGCTATCATTTTCTTTAGCTAAAAAATGGAATTCCTTGCCATCCTTCCTAAGGACTTGTGAAAGCTTTGACACCTTTAAAACTCTTCTGCGCTCCTACCTTTCTTCCAAATGGAAATGCAACTGCTTTCTCCCCACATAGCCTTATGCCTCTCTCCCCACAACCTTTTCTTTACCTCTGAGCCTAAACCTAACCTGACATAACAGTAAAAGTAATCACCTGTACAACCCTCTTCAACTTCTACCAACTCTGCTGTCTTTCACTTCTCTTTCCCCTTTTCCAGTTGCCTTTTTCCTCCTTACACTTCAAATACTTTCTAATCTGGGAACATACTCCTGTTCCTCAGCTGTGAACTTCTATCCTTCTAACTTCTTTAGCTAAAAATATAATCTGCAACAACTTATTCCTGTTCTTTAGCTTAAAATTAAATTTTGCACTCTCAACTTCTTCTCAATAAATTCCCTGTTCCTACTCTATATCATACTGTCATAAATACTTGACACCATAAAACCATATAACTTATGTTGTTCTCTGACTCTTAATCATCTTTGATTTGTATTTCTCTTTACTTTGACTGTAACTGTGAACACACTGTGTAACACAATTTTATTTAATTGTACTCTTCCTCATTTAATTTGGATTTTTATGTGAACAACTGTGTATAACTGCATATATATTTTTTCCTCACTTAATTTCGATTTTTATGTGAATAACTGTGTATAATCACTGTGTAATGCAGATTTGTATGTGAATAACCATGTATAATTACTATGTAATGCGAAACTTTTCTCCCCGGGCCTCCACTGAAAATGGGCTCCCTGAGCCCAGTGGACCTTCCCGGTCATCAAACTGAAATAAATAAAATAATAAATAAATAACTAATATCCTAAGCTCAGGACAATGCACCAAGGACTGCGGCTTTATTTTCAAGGACTTACTGGGCTAAAAAGCCTCAGAAACCTATTAACCAGACCTCTCCTAAACCTCCCTGCGGGACTCCATTTGCCCTACTGCAAAACACACATTCATATCCTAAGCTTGGGGCAGTGCACCAATGACCGTGGCTTTATTTTCAAGGACTTACTGGGCTAAAAAGCCTCAGAAACCTATGTATGTGAATACTTTGCTAATCTGACATACAGTAAGAAATAGCCCACATGATAACTTTATTATCTGCCTAAGCATTTACTATACTTGTGATGCGCTTCGCCAAGAAGGACAGCTGCATAGTCTTCCTTCATTGTTATTCCCTCTCCCAGTATTCTACCCATCCCTCTTCTTAAGTAAAACAAGTATTTCATTTACAAGAAAAAGAATTACAGTAAACTGAAGCGAGTCTATGAAAACGGGGGTTACCCAACAGACTTTCCACCAGTGCAGAGCCTTATTAGCCTGATTGATTGTTTCCAGCCCCAGCACCCTAATAAGTGCAACAAATAGGGTTTATGCTCACTATGCTCCCCTCCTTGCCTCCAAATCTCACCTGCCCCCAGCACACTCACATTTATTCTAACCAAACTTCCCTCCCATTACAATTACAGCCAGCCACAACAATACCACCAGCTCGAACCCCACCTATAGCCTAACACCAACCTCCCACCTCTAATAACATGATTCTGCACACTCTACCTATGCTCATTACCTGCACTCTTCTTGCACACATTACATCTTACGAAAATACCATTATACTCCCACCAAACAACTTCCACTGCACAACTACAATCACCACCACTCTTGTCACACCCTCTCACTACTCATACACCTCACACAAAAAATACATCCCAATGCACAACCCACATAATCTATTACCTCCACCACACAAACAAAAAGCATCCCTAAAACTTAACAAACTATGCCTCCACCTACTTTATTTATCACCCACTACACCCAAACAAAAAAGCTATCCCAAAACTTAAAACTGATCTTCTCATTAATAAAACTAATGTCCTCAGCCATAACAAAACTTGTCCTCAGCAGTGACATCCACCCAAATCCTGGCTCCCACAACTCCTCCACTGAAAATCAGCCTAACAACCTCATCTTCCCTCAAATTACAGCCAATAAGAAACCAACTGACCTTCTTATCTTAAGCCTAAATATCAGAAGTATAACCAATAAGATCCATGAACTCCACGCTACCATGGACTTATACTCCCCAGATATTATCATTCTGACAGAAACCTAGCTCAGACTTCACACTACCAGTGAGCAAATTCTCCCTTCAGCCTACAATATGCCAAGAGCAGATTGTTTGCACAAAAAAAGGGCATGGTTTAGCTGTAATATATAAACATAATCTAAAACTTCAAATCCTAAACTTATCAGCCCCTCAAATTGACAAAGAAGAAAACTATACCAACCTAAAAATAAACCAAGATAAAACCATTAATATAATAGGATGCTACTTCCCACCTGGCCACAATATCCCTCCGCTAGAAAAGCTCCTCAGCTGGGTAAATCATCTTCCACAAAAAACTTAATATTAGGTGATTTTAATATAGACTGGCTATCCTGTTCCAACTACCATCAAGCCCACCTTCTAAACTTTCATGGTTTCATCCAACTCATCCAGACTCCCACCAGAATAAATAAGAATCCCAACAAGCATTCTGCTCTTGACTGGATACTAGTCAGCAAGACCCCCACCAATCATGCATAGCTGGCTGCCTACCAGATAGCCTCAGTGATCATACCCCAACATTCCTTCTCAAAAAACAGATATATCAGGCTAAACCCATTACCTATCAGCAACTACGTAATAAAGTAAACTTTAACCCTGCCAACTTCATCTCATCCCTAAAAAACTGTAACTGGACTTCACTAAAATACCTCAACCTTGATGACGCTGTCCAGTTTTTCAGTACCACCTTCCTCTCATTCATGGCTTTGGTGACTGTCTCAAAGAAGTCAGCCATATTTAACAGACATGATCTCCCCTTGATGAAGCCAAATTGTGTGGGATCGAGTGTTTGGAGGTTGCAAATGTCCTTGTTAATGAGCTCCATGATAATCCGTTCCATGGCCTTGCAGATCAGGCTAATTAGGCTGATGGGTCTATAATTTCCCGGATCAGTGAACGCTTCACCTTTGTGCAAAGGGATAACAGTGTCTGTCCTGCATATCTTAGTAACCCACCATTATCCTGCTTATGCCTGAATTATGTTTCTACTTTCTGACCCCTGTTTGCTCCTTACTGGAAACACTTAATTGTACATAGCATGAGAGATTACTTATCAAGAAAAACAAAACAATAACATACCACAGATGTTAAAAAAATTGGCCAGGAAGGTATAACGTTCTTTGTCTGTCTCTATCCCTGTCTCCATGTCTCCATTTGTTCCCACTTTCATATCATCAGTTTTTACTGTTTTATATTTATAAAGGTAATGGATGTAATGTACACATTATAGGGGTTTTACAATTGTCATGACTGCGATGATTACTAATACATACCTTCTGTTTTGCTTCAGTCTGTTGTCATATTTGAATTATGCTAAGGACGAGTTCCTATGTGATGTGGTTAGGTTAATACTCAGGTCTGTAGGGCTGTTTTGGAATATTGTCAAGGTTCAAATCCAGATGTATGCCAAAATATTTTTGAATGTTTTGTCTTGACTCCTTTGGGTGTAAATGTTGGCTACACATTTTCTCAACATATCACTGTCCTGCTGCTGTATTAATTTGCTTACTCCCTACTGGGAACACTGTCTTGTACAGATCGCGACTGAATAATTTTGACAACAAATGGAAGTGTAGTGCAACACAAAGATATGCAGAAATGGACCACAAGCAAATGTCGAGTTATGTCTGTATGCCTGTCTCGCAATCTGTCTTTCCCATTTAGTGCGCTCAGCTTTTGCGACATGTTTGACATCATGCAGCAATGGTGAGTGATGGTCAATGTTTTCTGTCTTATGGGAAAAGCTGAAGATTTTAATTTCAGACATACTGTTACAGTTAACATCACTGAAATGTGTATAGCCATGCTGTGATACAGAAATACAGACTGATAGTAGTATTGGGAAAACAGTTTGTGTAACATACATATCAGGCTGATAGATATCATATATCTATACATATATGTATATATATATATATATATATATATATATATATATATATATATATATATATATATATACATATATATATATATTTATATATATGCCTTATAGGATGTTACACTTGTCCTTACAGTGATGAAGGCAGATGCCTACGTTTAAGTTGCAATACTTACAAATGTGTATTTTCATATCTTTAAAATCAGACATCTGCTGTGGTGTTTGTGAGTCATATTGTGTTCTCTAGTTTGTATAACTGCTTAGGTAGGTGGTTACATCTGGCAGTGGTGAACTTCTGTTTGTGTGGTAATAGTATCACACAGTGATGAGGTCATTCTTTCAAAAGTGCACTACCTGACAAAAAAGTCAAACTTCTGCTGTAGTGGTTGTGATTAATATGTGTTATCTAGATTTTTTAATTAGATATGTGGGGGATTCAACTTCAGCATTGTTTGAATAGTATGACTGTGTGTACTATCATGCACAATTGGCTCCGTGACAACACCCCTTATGTAAACTTCCTAGGAGATGTATTTTCACTGGCACAGGGCTAGACTATAAATTTCTAGTATCTCAAGGTAAACCCACTTTTGGAAACACACTGAATACATCAAAAATGAATTACTAGTCAGTTGTAGTATGACTTATCTTGTAGGGGTGGCTGTTAATACTGTAGGTTGTAGACTGTATAACTAAATGGTTTGAATCCAGCAATGTTTGTTTACTATGAGTGTGCATTTTTCTATCATGCTGTGTAGAGAAGGCTTCTAGTACGTTTAGTTTGTGTAGCTGTGTGTATTACTGTGCTTTTCGACCACCTTCTTTCCTTTCTAGCAGAAACAACACCCTATTAAACAGTGGTGATGCGATTCATTCAAATGTGCACTGTCACAGTTGTAAAGCAACATGTCATGTGGTGTGTACTATTCAGGTAATGTGCTGTACCTTGTGATCTTAGGGAGTCAGTTCAAATCCATTTAATATTCCTTGGACTCAGGTGTGTCAACATGACTATGAATGTACATGTATATAACAGTGTTGTTCATAGGTTCATAGGCCGATACTAGGCTATAGGCCCTAAGGCCTATATAAGCCTAGCTGACAGGTACCCTGGCTTTTGCCCCCCAAGAAAATTATTTTCCTGTGCCTCTGTCGAGCAGAGGCACAGAAGTGATCCCCGGCATGAATTTCCTGTCTCCCATCCAATCATTAAGATTTTTCTTGAAGAGTGCTAATGAGGAGCTTTGTTTGATATAGATAGATAGTGTGCTCCAGGGTATGGGAAGTCTCTCGGACAGGAATCTATTCCTCCACCATGTTCTGTTTATTGTGGTGACAAATTGTAGGTCCCTAGAGCATGTAGCTCAGATGGATTGGGATTTCTTTAAGTGGAGCATGTCCAACAGCTCTGGGTTTGACATAGCTTTGTATGTTAGGCAGAGATTGCCTCTGAGTAGGCAATATGCAATGGAGTAAAGCTGGAGTGTTTTGAGCCAGTCTGCGTAGGGCATCTGTTTGAGGTCGGTAATCCTCTTTGTGAGGTATTTCTGTGGCCTTTCCAGTTGTTGTAGATGTCTTGTGAGGCACATACCAAAAGGGGCATTGTACTTTATAATGGGTCTAATGAGTGACGAGTAGAGGGGGACAATGACCTCTTTTTTCCTGGATGAGAAACCTTTTGTGATGAGGTGTGCCATGTAGACAACTGTGGCGATGTGATTATCAAAGGAGAGACTACTGTCCACCTGTGTCCCAAGGTCTCTTATGACACTTTCGGTGTTTAGCAGACTACCACGTATGTGGTAGTTCATGGATACAGAGTTTTTACCAAAAGGCATGACAATACCCTTTTTGGCATTGAGCTTGAGGCCATGGTTTTGACACCAGGCATCTGTCTCAGTGAGGCCCTTTTGTAGGATGTCCACAGTTTTGATTATGGCTCCTAGCTTGCAGTCATCTGTGAACTTCATTAGCCGAAGACCTTCTCTGTTAGCCTGTACTTCGGAGAAGTAGATACCAAACAGGGGAGGACCCAGGACTAAACTCTGTGGTACTCCACTTGTCACTGGTCTGAAGTTGGATTTGGAGTCTGGTACTTTCACAGTGTGGGTTCTGTCAGTGAGCCAGTTGGCAACCCATCTTGTGATATAGGGATTTATAGCTAGTTTAGTGAGTTTATCTATAATTTCAGAGTGGGGATGGTGTCGAAAGCCTTGGCGAGATCTAGATAGGCTGTGTGAACCACCATACCATCATCTATGGCTTTGGTGACCGTTTCAAAGATGTCTATCAGGTTTAGGAGACATGATCTGCCTTTTACATACCCGAACTGGGTGGAGTCCAGAGTTTGGAGATTATCAATGTCATTGTTTATAAGTTCCATGATGATATGTTCCATAGCCTTGCAGACCAGGCTCGTCAGGCTAATGGGGCAGTAGTTCTCGGGGTCCGTGGTGGCTCCCCCTCTGTGGAGTGGGATAACTGTCGCTGTGCACCATTCAGTGGGCACAAAGCCTGAGGTGAGGCTATGATTGAACATGGTACTTAGATGGGGTGCCAGTTCGTTCTGTAGTTCATGTACAATGCAGTCTGGGATGGTATCAGGTCCCATTGATGCTGTGTTCTTGGCTTTGGAGAGTGTATTTTTTACCTGTGCAGCCGTGATTACTGGAACTTTGCATTCTTCCGGTATAGAGATTGGCCCTTTAGGGGATGAGAGGGGGGTAAAGTTAGCACTGAACCTTTTTGCCAGGATGTTGGCAATATCAGTTGGTTCTGTATATTTAGTGTCATTGTTACAACTCAGAGCAGATCTGAGTGTTGCCATTGAGATTCTTGACATAGCTATAGAATGCTTTGTGCTTGTCTTTAGAATCAGTGGCGATTTTGTTTTCGTAACTAGCTTTGGAGAATTTTATGAGGGAACTCAGCTTCTTACTGAGGCTGACCAGGGAATTCCTCCAATCATGGGATTTTTCTCTTTTTTGCAACAGTTTCTTTCTTCTGTTGTAGAGTTTGTTTATGGCAGGGTCCACCAGATTGGTTTCCTTTTTTTGGAGGATAGCATCTTGGCTCTGTTAGGGATTGTACGATCCATGCACTCGTGTGCTTATAAAGTGCATTTGTGTAGGATTCAGCAGTCATACCTTAATTGTCCGTCAGCATGGGTGTCATGAAGTTTGCCACTTCTGTGTTAGGAAGCGTGAAGTTGGCTTTGAAGAAATTTTTTGCGGTAGTTTCCCTAATGAGGGGTGGGGATGGGATGTAGAAGTCTAGGGTGATTAGCTTGTGGTCGGATCTGACCAACGAGGAATTGACCTCTGATGTGGAACACCGGTTGCCCATGTTGGTAATGATATTGCTGACTCTGCTGGGGGTGTGGATAAGTTGATTCAAGGCGTTGGAATTTATGAATTCCAGAAAACGTTGAACACAAGAGTTGGTACATGAGTAGTTTTCCTAGTTAATGGTGGGATAGTTGAAATTTCCCAGTATTAGGGGGTTAGGTTGTGCCCAAATATTTTCCAATGTATCAAGAAATGAGGAGTGGGAATCCTGGGGCATGGTGGGGGATCTGTTGCAAGCTACAGTTTGGATTGTGGTCTTGCCCAGAGTTAGTTGCACTTGAATAATCTCGGATACATTATGCTGAGCAAGTAGCTTGGAGGTGTGTATATCCTTAATGAATATGGACACGTCTCTGCCTTTAGCGTTTTCATCCAGGTTAGGTGGCTGAAAGATGTATGAATTATAGCCTGGTAATACAGGGGTGCTCTCTGGAGCCTTGGACCAGGTCTCTGTCACTGCACAGATGTCGATGTTCTCCATTTTAAGGAGTGCCTAGAGTGAGTGCATTTTAATGTTTAGACTTCTAGCATTGAGTAGCATTACCCTCAGATTTTGCTTGCTTGTACCTGTTATGGTGCTGAATTTGTCATTTGAACCTTGCCTATAAAAGGCACTGTAGGGGTGGCAAGAGGCGTAGCCAGTATCCGGAATCCCAAGGGCGACAGGTGCAGGCCATCTTTGGCAAAGCATCGTGGTTTGTCAATCATGTCATCCCAGGCAGACAGATACTGGATCCCCTTATAATGACACCAGAAACTTAGCCAATTGTTGAACTCAATTATTTTGTCCTTGTACTATGGTATCATTCTGGGTGATGGTAGGATGCTACTCAGTGCTAGGGTCATACCTGCCTGGGCTACAAGATCTGACAGCTCCTCCATGTCTCTTTTCAGGGAGGTACGTCTCAAGTCATTCACACCAACATGGACAACGACAGAGTCATATTTGCACTTGTTGTGGAGTAACCTGAGTGCGTGCGTTATGTGGCAGATCCTGGCACCCGACAGGCAGCTGACAGTAACTTTCTCCTTGTTTAGCATGGTGAGTAGAACATCAGTGTGCCTAACTTTAGAGTCACCTATGACTAAAGTGTTGGGTACATTGTTATGCCTTATGGGCTGTGGTTGAGTGGTACACTGAGTTTGTGGGCTATGTGTCATTTGGGTTGTTTTAGGGGGTGGAGGTTGCTTGTGTTTCTGCTTTGGAGGTCCCAGTTGCTTGGGCAGATTTTTATTGAGAGCCTCCTCGAATGTAGGTGTGTGTTTTTTGTTTCTATGTGTGTGTTTTGGTGGTGTTGGTTTTGAGGGACTATGTGATGAGTGTGGTATAGTGCAAGTGTTTGCCTTCTACTGATGACTGTCTAGTCCAGTCTTGGGTGAAGAGAGCTTTGCTTCCAGTTTGGCTATATAAGTGCATCTCTCACAGGTTGTAGAGTTGGGTGGCAGGAGGAGAGGGTTGTCTGTGTACATGAGGCAATTGCTGCATTGCCCCAAGATGCCCAGATTCATCAAGTAGACAGAAGAAAACACCAGGAGCTGACCCTTAGACATGCCTGGATAGGTGCTTATTTATTAAGTACTAAAACTGTTTTCCTCTAGAAAAGTGAGGAAAGTTGAGTGCTGTAATAATTTGTAGCTTATTTAGTGCGTACAATGACTTCTGAGCTGAAAAACACAGATTTGAGTGCTGAAACTAAAAAAAACTGGCTAGTTCTAAGAAACCAAATTAAGCTAGAAGGCTTCCCTCCAACACAGAAAGGCTTGGGGGCTCAGAAGATTACAAACAGTCCTGGATACAGCAAATCTGTATCTGGACTAGACTACTTACAGGAAAGGCAGGAATCAAGCTTAGAAATTGTTTTTTTGTAAAGTGGAAAGGGGAAAGGGGAGCAAAAACTAAGTGGGTTGGCCTTCTCAAATGTTCTACCTGGATTAGGTAATGACACTAGACTGGGAGGAGTGTCCGTGGTCAAATTTACTGTAGGGGCGGGTAATTGTAAAGCCACCAAGCATAAGAACACGATACCAATAGGGAGGGAGGCTGGGAAGCAATGTGATAAACTCCTTGGCAGGAAATTAGAACAAAAAACCCAAATGGATGCTTAATAAATGTAGACAATTTCCAGTTAATACTTCACATACAGTGAATCTAGCTAGAAAAGTATGCAGCAGACAATAAAAGTGCTATAAATAACTCGTAAAAATAAGCAAAAAACAGGATATTTAATGTTATGTTTTACAGATCAGAGTTTGCTCAGTGCCCTTCCTCTGATTAGCTCAGTGTGAAATGGCAGAAACACTCACAAGTTAACTTCTTAGGTAACAAAAAGTTGAAACCTGAAACAGCTTTAAAAAAGCTTGAAAGAACCCCCAAGCCGTTGTCCAGGTAACCCCAATTAACCAATGACCATAAACAATCTCCTCTCACTGAAATGCTGCTGTGTATATGTACAGCCTGGGTTTTCTCTTAGAAGAACTTCTGCTCATTCTTCACAGAGAAATGCTTTATCTGATACTGATGATGCCATTTAATGAAAATGTTGCTTTCCTGTGTGAATTAATAAGGCTTCTCCTTACTCATTTTGTAATTTCTTGGCAATGAAACAGTTGCTGGGAATGCTTCTGTGGTGCATGCGTCCAGTACTGATTTGTAAAGCACATCTGCACAGAATGTGGTTCAATTCTGAGTTAGCGTGTGCATTTATAAAACAACAGAAAAAGCTTCCTTGACCAAGAAACAATGATAGCAAGAGGTTCTCCCGTTTGATTCTCGGCTGGAGCACCTTCTGTGTGGAGTCTGCATGTCCTCCCTGTGGTCGAGTGACATTAGACATGCAGGTAGGTGCGTGCGTGAATGGGTGTGCCTTCCTTGAAGGTTGGGTGTCGGGCTGGCACCTTGGCACCCTAAAAATCTACTACCAGTCATTAGTGGACCGGAGTTCCGCTGTGGCGGCCCCTAACCGGGAAAAGTCAAAAGACAAGACCAAGAAACAGTGATATTGGACTTCTCACAGTTATGTGAACATTAACATAGTTAACTCCTTGTTATTATTCTGATTGTACAAATTATCATCAAAAGTATTATCTTACTTCACACATTAATTTCAGTTATTTGTGACAAGCTGAGTTGCTGTCTCCTGTGGCAGATGCAGTCATTACACAGTTCTGTAGAGTCTGTAGTATGTTAGGCAGGGGTTTGAATCTGGTAACATATGGCTGTCAGATAACTGTGTCAGACAGGAATGGCTTAGGCAAAGAAATTAGTTATGGCACAGTCAGAGATTCATCATTTTGATGCCTCATGCTGCAAGGTAGTGGATCTATACCCATTACAATATAAAAGTGCTGTAAGCCCTTCAATGGTATTCTTCATTACACAAACATTATATCTATTTTTGTAATGTCAGTTGTTGGTATGCAGCTTTCTGAGATCTGTCCTTGCACATGTTTGAGCAGGCCCTATTTATATCACAGGCGAGGCTTAAGTCTTTAGAATGGGTAATTCTGGTGCTGTTTGTTTTGCATATATACAGGAGTTACATCAGAGTGAAGTCTGACTCTGCCAGGTGTAGATCTCCCCTGAACAGCCTGTACGAAACAGAATACAGAGATAGGGCCTTAAGGTCATGGACATGTTACTTAACCTCTGTAATCTTTTAGGGAAGAACCTGTGTGGGTGTTCCAGTTGTTGGGTGTGCCTGGTTAGGTGCATACCAAAGGGTGCATTGTACTCAATGATAGTTCTAACAAATGCCAAATACAGTGGAACAATGACTCCCTTGGACCTAGGTACCATACCTTTGTTTATAAGTTGCACAACATATAATGATTTCCTCACTATTGTAGACACGTGATGGTCAAAGGCTATATTACTGTCTGTGTGTCCCCCCCATGTTCCTGACTACTGGGTCAACTCTGAAAGATGTGTTGTTGACTGCCAGGGGTGGATGACTTATTGAAGGATACTATTATACATTTATTGGCATTTAATTTTAGTCCATGGCTCTGACACCAGTTATTTGTCTGTGTCAGCCCTTCCTGGAGAACATTTGTGTTGGTGGGGGATTCTATGACTTCCCCTAATTTGCAGTCATCTGTCAGATTTAGTTAGAAAGAGGCCCTTGACTTCAGAAAAGTAAATGCCAAAAAGGAGCAGTCCCAGGACTTATTCCTCAGTGACTCTGCTTGTGAGTGGCCTTTTTGTAGAGGGGGACTCTCAAATTCTAACTTCCTCGGCCCAGTCTGTGACCCAGATAAATAGCAGGCTGTTATAGGTTCATAGGTAAATAAAAAAAAACAAAAGTAACCACAGTGTAAAATATAACCAAAGAAAGTCCAGAACATACACTGTGAAGCAGTAGGAAACACTTTCAGTCAGCCAGGCTCTTCAGTCTAAGCTGTTTTTATTCTTCCAAAGACACAGATTGAGCGCTTTCATCCCCTGAAACTGGGGACTTCATCAGAATCTAACTGCACTCCATAGTACAGCCTTTAAATACTGTTAAATATGAGTGATGTCATCACCCTTCTCAATCCTTTAAAGATACAACTACCTTAATGCTGAAATGAAATGCACCCCAGTTTAGGGGATGAAAGCACTCAATCTGTGTCTTTGTATGTTGGTAGAATAAAAACAGCTTGGACTGAAGAGTTTGGCTGACTGAAAGTGTTTCTACTGCTTCACAGTGTATGTTTTGGACTGTCTATAGGTTCATAGGTGAATACTAGGCTAACTGCCCTGAAAGGCAACTTTAAGCCTAGCCAGTAACCCAAGGTCAGAATCAAACCCTGCACCTTGTGGCTATGAGGGGAAAGAACTTAACCATTATGCCCACTCCCTAAAGAAAACATAAGTGGCTGAATTATATGCTAATTAACCAATCCAATGTGGCAGAACGGTCCATGAAAGCATAAAGTAATTGTGTACCCCTAGTGTAACCATTTATCTGAAATCCAAAACTTGTTGGAATGCAACCACAATTCTATTTAGAAAAAAATAATAGGGGTTACTGCTGGCATCATTAACCTGTATGTGCAACAAGTTTTAATTCAAGGTGCTGCTGCTGCTAGACTTCTGCCAAAAAGAAGAAGGGTGTTTAGACCCCATTTGACTTATCTTGGACTGCATAACACAGAAATTGTAGAGGGATAACAGGTGGACAGGTAAACACTACAGGAGATATGCAACCTCTGCTGCCCTCACTTGCGGCCCAAGGTAATTATGGAACCTGTGTGAAAAATGAAAAAATAAAGAGTTAGGTAACTGCTTACTGCCATTGTTTGTGTCTTTCGGCTTTTCCCGGTTAGGGGTCGCCACAGCGGAACTCCAGTCCGCTAATGATTGGTAGTGGATTTTTACGTACTGGGTTACCAACCCTGACTCACAACCTTCAACGAAGGCACGCCCCATTCACGTATGCCTCCACACAGAAGATGCTCTAGCTGAGAATCAACGGGACAACGTCTTGCTATGAGGTGACAACGCTACCGCAGCACCACCACCGCAACTGCTTACTGCCATATGCAAATAATTATATGTCTCTAAGCTGAAACATGTCTCAGGTTTACAGTAACAATGATGTAGCATATGGCTGATGTCCGCATTATACAGCTGTGAACATTGTCCAGTAATGTGCAGCAAGCATTTAAGTTGCCCACTCATATATGCAGCCATAAGTAAAAAATAAAGTGCAAAGAGAAGTGCACAGTCATCATCATCATTGGTATAGGGTGGGGGAGTACCTGAGGGCAAGCCTAACACCAAAGTAGTGAGTGTGAAATATTTAGTTGTATTGCATACTTGGAAGTTCTGCAGTATACATACTTGGGTTGTCCTCCATGACAGAACCAACAAAAACGATACTGTGTGAACCACCTGCTGAAGTGTCTGGGATCTTTGACGAGTGGTCAGAAACTTCTTAGTTTCAGTCACTGGTGGTTCAGTAGCAGGAACACCCCTGATATCCATATGCTGCCAGCCAGTTGCACCCACTCTGCGTATTGTGCACATTATCATGTCATTGACCCTATGTCAGATTTTCTGATGTGTACAGCCATGGCCTCCTACACTATTAATATAGTTGACCACCTCCAACCAGATACGGTCATGGAGGACTTGTCACCTCCGCCTCTTTTTAAGAGGAATGAACTGTGTTGGCATAATGCCTGGATGATAAATTCATTCTTTGCATCACAGTAAGGTGGTTTGCAGAGTGCAGAAGTCTTGGGCATCATAGTCTTGTATTAAATGAAGAGGAAAAGAACTGAAAAATAGAACATTTAAGACAAAAGTGATTGTTAACAAAACAATTATGTGAGAAGGCATATGAAAGGCAAGGGCAACTATAATACAGACAGGAAAAATGTACTGAGGACAACGTGCCCAGAAATCAAAGAGGCTTGTAAAGAAATATGTAAGAGAGAAGAAAAATGTTCAAATTCTAATAAGATAATTTATGTGAAGGTTCTTATGTCACAAAGACATATTTATAATAATAACATTTTGCAATACATGTCAGAATAATTATTGGTGGTCACACTTCCTGAGCAAATGTAGGTAAATAAAAGCAGATATCGTATTATAGGATGTGTAATTTCCATAAATTCACATTGTAACAGAAGGCAATTGCTTGACATATGAATGTCATTGATATGCTGAGTTGAGATGACAGTTTGCAAGGATAGTGCATATATTGGATATTTGCACAACAATCACAAAACACAGCTCACAAAACAAGTAATCTACATTGCTGGCTCCAATATAGGCTGTCCCTCCTCCTGTTCCCCTTTTCAGAAGAGCTAGTAGAAAGCCAATTTATTGACACAAAGACACAAAGTGGAATATCAAAACACATCAGAAACTGGATTAAGTGCCTTCATCTCCCCTCCGGAAACTTCATCAGAATCAACCTCCAACTTACTTTGCCCATAAAAATAGTACTCAAACATTTCTCATTGGTTGCCCAATTAATTAATTAAAATGCCAGGGCAGGCACAGGAACACAAATGGCAGATATTCTTCAATGTAGACTGTTAAGAAGTACAAATCCAGATATGTAAGCCAAAAGCACACGATGTATCCAAAAAGTTCGTATAAACCTATTTATTGCACATAAAGTAAGCGCTTTCACCCGTAGGCTTCTTCAGACTGTAACACTCCATATAAAAAACAGTTCATTTATATAATAGAAAATCACTGCTGATAGGTCAGAAACTTTCTAACATCAAATCAAAATCCCCAACGCATTTAAAACTGAATATTCCCAATAAATCACTAATATAAAAAACACAGTTGATGGAAAAAACTAAACGGCCATATATCTATTAAAGTCATAAAAATACATATATATAAATACATTCATTTATTCTCAGATAAAAATATATAATACGAAGTGCAAATAACAATAATAAAAATGTAAAACAAAACAATATAATAAAAAGGTGATGAATGCTTATAAGCATTTAAGGTCGTTTTGACTTGGGCAACTTTTTTTTACGCCAAATGGGCTGTAGTTGAACTTTGTCATTAAGACCAGGGGACCTATCTGCTCTACAATGGATGATCCATCTCAATTCACATTCCTGTTTGTAATTGTCTATGTCCCCCCCTCTAACATTAGGAATAGTCCTTTGTATAACACATAACTTAAAAGAATGGGAAGGTCCCGTACACCTAACATGTTTAGCTAGTGCATTATGTTCCGAGCCTAGACGTATATGATACACATGTTCTCTGATGCATTCCCTTAGTTGTCTACAAGTCTTCCCAATGTAGAATGCTGTACAAGAAATGCATCTAGCAAGATAGACAACATTGGAACTCAAACAGGTGGTCTTAGTATGAAACAGGTACTCATGCCCAGTAACAGGATGTATAAAACTCTCATCAGTGTCAATATACTGGCACTGATTACAGTTATGACAAGGGGAGGTGTTATGACCACAGGCATCGGAAACGTACTGATCGACCATGGGATGATGACACAACATACGTTTCAGGTTACGCTTATTCTTATAAACAAACTTGGGTACAGGTCCTACAATGTCATAGACATCATTATTAAGTAGGAGAGTGTCCCAATGTTTTCCTATAATCTATCTAACCTGTTTCACATCCTTAGTAAAATACAACGATAATCTCATTTCACTTGTTTTTATAGTTGGAGTGTCATGCTCAATCTCATCCCATTCAGAAAAATAAGGATGTGCCCTTGAATTTCTGAGTTCATTCACTTCAACCACAGTCCTATCAATGTCACTTTCATTGTAACACCTCTCAGTTAACCTGTACTTAAGCTCAGATATCTCCTGTGAGTAACCTTCATATGTAGGATTCACTCTTGACGCTCTCATCATCTGGCCTTTTACAACATTATCAAAAACATATTTAGGGTGCATACTATGTCTGTGTAACAAGGTGTTTCTATGACAAACTTTTCTATGAACTGAGGTATTCAAAAGCCCACTATCAAGTCTGGTAATATTAACATCCAAAAAAGATATATCTGTTAAAGAAAAACTAAAAGTAAACCTAAGAAACCTCGTTAAGCCATTTATAGTACGTACAAATACCAATAGACTTGTTTCATCTCCCTTCCAAATCAGGAAGAGGTCATCTACAAATCTTCTATAAAATCCAACATACTGTTGAAAACTTTGTAAAGGGAATAACAGTTCCTCCTTCCAATCCGCCATTACAATATTGGCGTAGCTATTGGCACAGGGGGTGCCCATAGCTACGCCGTCTTTTTGCAAATATACGTTATCATCAAAAACAAACAAGTTGTTGTGAAGCACTGTCTCCAAGAACAACGCTAAAAGATCTATGGTCTTATCATCCAAATCTGACTTGTTCTTTAAGTAGTGTTGTACTCTAACCACACTTAGATCATTGGGTATAACTGTAAAGAAACTGGTAACATCTAGTGTAACAAGGATATAATTCTCATAATCACTCAAAGTCCGAGTATAATCATATAAGTCCAAAAGAAAATGTTTACTATCTTTCAGAATGAAGTGATTCACGTCAACTATGGGCCTGAGGTAGTGTTCTAAAAATATAGAAAAGGGTTCGGTGAGCCACCCCTGTCCAGCAACTATAGGTCGCATGGGTGGTTTATTCATGGACTTATGGACCTTAGGTAGTCCTTGTATCACTGGTATTAACGGATTACTGATTTTCAAATACTTAAATAGGGTCCAAGTAATATTATGACTCTTAACCAAGTCATCTAACATATCATAAACTAGAAAAACTTTACTACGGACTTCGTCCATGCTAATCTTCTCACAGAACAACTCATCGGTCAACATATTCTTCATACTTTCAAAATAATCTACACGGTCCATCATTACTACTGGACCACCCTTATCAGCTGGTCTAATGATAATGGAATGATCCTTCCTTAAGTCAGAGAGTGCTCTTCTCTGTTGATATGTCAAATTATGTCCCCGACCTCTAATTCTCTGACGTCTTCCCTCATTATAGTATTTGTATAAATCATTCTCTACTAACTTAGAGAATGTATCTAATAGAGGGTGTAACAATGGTGTATAAACACTGTTTGGACGAAACATGTCTGCCTGTACCCCTGTATTATCTCTCTCATCATTTCCAAATTCCAATTTCAGTTGGATATTGCGTACAAACATTCTAACATCTAAAATGGAGTCAGTGATATCACTGTTGCAAGTTGGTATAAAACTAAGTCCCTTATTGAGAACCTGTTCTTCATACATACTTAATGTTCTCTGTGAGAGATTTATCACTAATGACTCTCTAGTCTCTCCCACATTTTCTTCAGGGTGGGGCCTGAATGATCTCCCCCTGACACCTTCCGTTTGTGTCTCCCTCTGCTCAGGGATCTCTGTCTCCCTGTGCGTTAGGGGATCGCTATCGGAAAAGGGGCTTGAATGGCAACTCTGCCACCACTGACAGGTGTACTTACAGGCCTGTCATTGTTGACTTTCCTTCTTACTACAGGTTCATAACTCAAACCATTCGACTTCACATTGTTGCCAGGTAGCTCAGAACCATGAGACATGTTGGTATTAGTTTCTATATTTTCAACATGTACAATATCAGTTATAGACACCCCTTCATCATTCATATTCACGATTCCCATCATTAACATTGTTCCCAACATTCATATTCTCATTAATAACATTCAGCTTCATGGTTACATTATTATCCTCGTTCATAATATTCAAACCAACATTAGAAATCGTTTCATTACTTGTCACATCTGGACTATTAAACCTCGGCCAAGTGAAGACATGGCCGAGTTTAAAATCTCTAACATCTCTCAATAGTTTGTTCCTTTTTTGTTCTAAAAGGTGTTTTTCAAATAATAAAACATTATCTAATAACCTGTCCAAGCCCGACTCGGCTTTGGATATTTACAGTTAATCAAGTTATACTGTTCATTGACTTTGTTACGTAAAATATCCTCTTCTGAGCGATGAAACTCATTAAGTAACTTCATATAGTTGAAGCTAAGTTCAAGATTAAGCTGTTGCCATTTGAGCAAAAGCTCCGGATAAGAGTTACCTGTGGTCGGCATCTTTAATACGCGTAAACCACGCGCTTCTGGATGCAGGCTTCAAAATGTTGCCTTTGCAACTGGAGTCTCTTTAATTTCAAAAAGTCCACTTCCAACCTATTCAGGTCTACGCCAAGCTCGACGATGTTACAATCACTATCTGGCTCAAACTCTTGTCCCAAATCGGGTTCGTAGCACAATAGTAAGTTCTCCATCCCAGCTAAACAGTCCTGGAAACGGACTGACTTCCGGTTGAGCGTAACAGGCTCATCCAACGTATATGGTAATTCCACGCTACTATTTACACTAACTGCCATTCTCCCTTTGCGGTAAACCAGAAAAAATATATAAACCAACAAAGAAAAAACCAGCAAAGGGATGAGCGTTCCTGTGAACAAGACAAAAATAGAGAAATAAAACGCCAGGGCAGGCACAGGAACACAAATGGCAGATATTCTTCAATGTAGACTGTTAAAAAGTACAAATCTAGATATGTAAGCCAAAAGCACACAATGTATCCAAAAGGTTCGTATAGACCTATTTATTGCACATAAAGTAAGCGCTTTCACCCGTAGGCTTCTTCAGACTGTTACACTCAATATAAAAAACAGTTCATTTATATAATAGAAAATCACTGCTGATAGGTCAGAAACTTTCTAACATCAAATCAAAATCCCCAACGTATTTAAAACTGAATATTCCCAATAAATCACTAATATAAAAAACACAGTTCATGGAAAAAACTAAAATACATTCATTTATTCTCAGATAAAGGACTAATCCTAATGTTAGAGGGGGGGACATAGACAATTACACACAGGAATGTGAATTGAGATGGATCATCCATTGTAGAGCAGATAGGTCCCCTGGTCTTAATGACAAAGTTCAACTATAGCCCATTTTGCGTAAGAAAAAGTTGCCCAAGTCAAAACGTCCTTAAATGCTTATAGGCATTCATCACCATTTTATTATATTGTTTTGTTTTATATTTTTATTATTGTTATTTGCACTTCGTATTATATATTTTTATCTGAGAATAAATGAATGTATTTATATATATGTATTTTTATGACTTTAAGAGATATATGGCCGTTTAGTTTTTTCCATCAACTGTGTTTTTTATATTAGTGATTTATTGGGAATATTCAGTTTTAAATACGTTGGGGATTTTGATTTGATGTTAGAAAGTTTCTGACCTATCAGCAATGATTTTCTATTATATAAATGAACTGTTTTTCATATGGAGTGTAACAGTCTGAAGAAGCCTACGGGTGAAAGCGCTTACTTTATGTGCAATAAATAGGTTTATACGAACTTTTTGGATACATCGTGTGCTTTTGGCTTACATATCTGGATTTATACTTCTTAACAGTCTACATTGAAGAATATCTGCCATTTGTGTTCCTGTGCCTGCCCTGGCGTTTTATTTCTCTATTTTTGTCTTGTTCACAGGAACGCTCATCCCTTTGCTGTTTTTTTCTTTGTTGGTTTATATATTTTTTCTGGTTTACCGCAAAGGGAGAATGGCAGTTAGTGTAAGTAGTAGCGTGGAATTACCATATACGTTGGATGAGCCTGTTACGCTCAATCGGAAATCAGTCCATTTCCAGGACTGTTTAGCTGTGATGGAGAACTTACTATTGTGCTACGAACCCGATTTGGGACAAGAGTTTGAGCCAGATAGTGATTGTAACATCGTCGAGCTTGGCATAGACCTGAATAGGATGGAAGTGGACTTTTTGAAATTAAAGAGACTCCAGTTGCAACGGCATCATTTTGAAGCCTGCATCCAGAAGCGCGTGGTTCCGCGTGGTTTACGCGTATTAAAGATGCCGACCACAGGTAACTCTTATCCGGAGCTTTTGCTCAAATGGCAACAGCTTAATCTTGAACTTAGCTTCAACTATATGAAGTTACTTAATGAGTTTCATCGCTCAGAAGAGGATATTTTACATAACAAAGTCAATGAACAGTATAACTTGATTAACTGTAAATATTCCCTCTCCAAAGTTGAGTCGGGCTTGGACAGGTTATTAGATAATGTTTTATTATTTGAAAAACGCTTTTTAGAGCAAAAAAGGAACAAACTATTGAGAGATGTTAGAGATTTTAAACTCGGCCATGTCTTCACTTGGCCGAGGTTTAATAGTCCAGATGTGACAAGTAATGAAACGATTTCTAATGGTGGTTTGAATATTATGAACGAGGATAATAATGTAACCATGAAGTTGAATGTTATTAATGAGAATATGAATGTTGGGAACAATGTTAATGATGGGAATCATGTGAATATGAATGATGAAGGGGTGTCTATAACTGATATTGTACATGTTGAAAATATAGAAACTAATACCAACATGTCTCATGGTTCTGAGCTACCTGGCAATAATGTGAAGTCGAATGGTTTGAGTTATGAACCTGTAGTGAGAAGGAAAGTCAACAATGACAGGCCTATAAGTACACCTGTCAGTGGTGGTAGTGTTGCCATTCAAGCCCCTTTCCCGATAGCGATCCCCTAACGCACAGGGAGACAGAGATCCCTGAGCAGAGGGAGACACAAACGGACGTTGTCAGGGGGAGATCATTCAGGCACCACCCTGAAGAAAATGTGGGAGAGACTGGAGAGTCATTAGTGATAAATCTCTCACAAGAGAACAATAAGTATGTATGAAGAACAGGTTCTCAATAAGGGGCTTAGTTTTATACCAACTTGCAACAGTGATATCACTGACTCTATTTTAGATGTTAGAATGTTTGTACGCAATATCCAACTGAAATAGGAATTTGGAAATGATGAGAGAGATAATACAGGGGTACAGGCAGACATGTTTCATCCAAACAGTGTTTATACACCGTTGTTACACCCTCTATTAGATACATTCTCTAAGTTAGTAGAGAATGATTTATACAAATACTATAATGAGGGAAGACGTCAGAGAATTAGAGGTCGGGGACATAATTTGACATATCAACAGAGAAGAGCACTCTCTGACTTAAGGAAGGATCATTCCATTATCATTAGACCAGCTGATAAGGGTGATCCAGTAGTAATGATGGACCGTGTAGATTATTTTGAAAGTATGAAAAATATGTTGACCGATGAGTTGTTCTATGAGAAGATTAGCATGGACAAAGTCAGTAGTAAAGTTTTTCTAGTGTATGATATGTTAGATGACTTGGTTAAGAGTCATAATATTACTTGGACCCTATTTAAGTATTTGAAAATCAGTAATCCGTTAATACCAGTGATACAAGGACTACCTAAGGTCCATAAGTCCATGAATAAACCACCCATGCGACCTATAGTTGCTGGACAGGGGTGGCTCACCGAACCCTTTTCTATATTTTTAGAACACTACCTCAGGCCCATAGTTGACGTGAATCACTTCATTCTGAAAGATAGTAAACATTTTCTTTTGGACTTATATGATTATACTCGGACTTTGAGTGATTATGAGAATTATATCCTTGTTACACTAGATGCTACCAGTTTGTTTACAGTTATACCCAATGATCTAGGTGTGGTTAGAGTACAACACTATTTAAAGAACAAGTCAGATTTGGATGATAAGACCATAGATCTTTTAGCGTTGTTCTTGGAGACAGTGCTTCACAACAACTTGTTAGTTTTTGATGATAACGTATATTTGCAAAAAGACGGCGTAGCTATGGGCACCCCCTGTGCCAGTAGCTACGCCAATATTGTAATGGCGGATTGGGAGGAGGAACTGTTATTCCCTTTACAAAGTTTTCAACAGTATGTTGGATTTTATAGAAGATTTGTAGATGACCTCTTCCTGATTTGGAAGGGAGATGAAACAAGTCTATTGGAATTTGTACATACTATAAATAGCTTAACGAGGTTTCTTAGGTTTACTTTTAATTTTTCTTTAACAGATATATCTTTTTTGGATGTTAATATTAACAGACTTGATAGTGGGCTTTTGAATACCCCATTTCATAGAAAAGTTTGTCATAGAAACACCTTGTTACACAGACAGTGTATGCACCCTAAATATGTTTTTGATAATGTTGTAAAAGGCCAGATGATGAGAGCGTCAAGACTGAATCCTTCATATGAAGGTTACTCACAGGAGATATCTGAGCTTAAGTACAGGTCAACTGAGAGGTGCTACAATGAAAGTGACATTGATAGGACTGTGCTTGAAGTGAATGAACTCAGAAATTCAAGGGCACATCCTTATTTTTCTGAATGGGATGAGATTGAGCATGATACTCCAACTATAAAAACAAGTGAAATGAGATTATCGTTGTATTTTACTAAGGATATGAAACAGGTTAGAGAGATTATAGGAAAACATTGGGACACTCTCCTACTTAATAATGATGTCTATGACATTGTAGGACCTGTACCCAAGTTTGTTTATAAGAATAACCGTAACCTGAAACGTATGTTGTGTCATCATCCCATGGTCGATCAGTACGTTTCCGATGCCTGTGGTCATAACACCTCCCCTTGTCATAACTGTAATCAGTGCCAGTACATTGACACTGATGAGAGTTTTATACATCCTGTTACTGGGCATGAGTACCTGTTTCATACTAAGACCACCTGTTTGAGTTCCAATGTGGTCTATCTTGCTAGATGCATTTCTTGTACAGCATTCTACATTGGGAAGACTTGTAGACAACTAAGGGATCGCATCAGAGAACATGTGTATCATATACATCTAGGCTCGGAACATAATGCACTAGCTAAACATGTTAGGTGTACGGGAGCTTCCCATTCCTTTAAGTTCTGTGTTATACAAAGGACTATTCCTAATGTTAGAGGGGGAGACATAGACAATTACACACAGGAATGTGAATTGAGATGGATCATCCTTTGTAGAGCAGATAGGTCCCCTGGTCTTAATGACAAAGTTCAACTACAACGCATTTTGCGTAAGAAAAAGTTGCCCAAGTCAAAACGTCCTTAAATGCTTATAGGCATTCATCACCATTTTAGTATATTGTTTTGTTTTACATTTTTATTATTGTTATTTGCACTTCGTATTATATATTTTTATCTGAGAATAAATGAATGTATTTATATATATGTATTTTTATGACTTTAAGAGATATATGGCCGTTTAGTTTTTTCCATGAACTGTGTTTTTTATATTAGTGATTTATTGGGAATATTCAGTTTTAAATACGTTGGGGATTTTGATTTGATGTTAGAAAGTTTCTGACCTATCAGCAGTGATTTTCTATTATATAAATGAACTGTTTTTCATATGGAGTGCAACAGTCTGAAGAAGCCTACGGGTGAAAGCGCTTACTTTATGTGCAATAAATAGGTTTATACGAACTTTTTGGATACATCGTGTGCTTTTGGCTTACATATCTGGATTTGTACTTCTTAACAGTCTACATTGAAGAATATCTGCCATTTGTGTTCCTGTGCCTGCCCTGGCGTTTTATTTCTCTATTTTTGTCTTGTTCACAGGAACGCTCATCCCTTTGCTGGTTTTTTCTTTGTCAATTAATTAATTAATTAATTAATTAATTAAATGTTTAACTGCATGGTGCTTCAAGCAGTACTTTACATTCACAATGTAAATACACATTAAAAGCAGTAAAATACATAGTTAAACTTCCTAGTTTAAAAACACATAATATATCATGCTAAAAATAGTAAAATTGTATATATGTTATATAAGTATCTGATAATTATGCAAAACTATAAAAATATACAATATTGCTTCAACACATTATATGACAATGGCAGCTAATGTCTAATCTAAGCATATGTATAACTCTATTATATAGACTGCCTTAGTGTAAAAATGTATGTACGTCAGATTTGTCACATAAAAGTGTAATATTATGTAACCATTTAATTAAATAATATACTGTAATGTAGTACAATATAATACACAATAGTTCATAAATCTGATCTTTTTGGGTTGGAGGCTAAAAGTTTGAGGGCTGGGGTAATGGAGATATGGTCATTTAACCCAGGGATGTTGCATGCATCCAGCCTCAACTGCCATACCCTTTCTCAGTATTCTGATCTTGTTTCCCAATCCCCCCACTCTGTTTCACCTCTTCCAACACCCAAAATTTGTAGTCAGCTTTTTCACAAGTTCAAAGATATCTATATAGAGCATTGTTCTCATTTTTTCTATTTGTATTATACATGTGTTCATATATGCATTGTTTTAGATTACGCTCAGTTTTCCATATGTAGTATGCCCAGCATACTGTACAATAGGCAAGATACACCACCCTTCTGGTGTAACAGCTAGAGTGTGTCCTACTTTAAAGCGTATGAGAAATGCTGGGCATACTTAAGTCTTTGGATCCTGCTATAAAGGGGCATTGGGAACTAGGACTGGATGAGACCCACTACCTAGATGTTAAGTTAACTAAGGATCATACCAACAATACCTCTAGTTCTGGTGTTTACAGAAAAGAGTGTTTCTCCAACTCCTATCTGCACTATGATAGTGACCATCCACATTTTCTTAAGTGTAATATTGGGACAGATGGTTAGAATAGCTAGGATGACATCTAATAAAACAGATTTTTTAAACTAAATTGACTATGCTCACTCATTGTTTGAAGAAAGGGGGTATCCGGATAGTCTAATGAATTCCATTAAAAATTCTGTAGTACAAGGATGGGGGACTATCTTCCTACCACTCCTCACTAATAGAGAAGTAGATGATGCTAGAAAGAAATTAGTGGGTACTGAATCAATCACACCACAGTTACCATACTTGATTCTAACACACCATTCAAATATAGGGTTTGTTAAAAAATGTATTAACAATACATGGGATATGTTTAGAAGAATGCCTAGTAAGGTAGATTTTTTCCAGAGACACCTTAGATATATTTACAAGAGGAATTAGAATTTAAAGGACATATTAGAGAAGAAAAAGGGAGAAAATAGAGAAGGGGCAAGTCTCAAACTTGGTACCTTTAAACGTGGCAGATATTCCCAATGCTCTTTTATAGCAGGATCCAAAGACTTAAGTATGCCCAGCATTTCTCATAAGCTTAAAAGTAGGACATACTCTAGCTGTTGTACCAGAGGGGTGAATGGAACATCTAGCTGTACAACTCTTCTAACTGACAATATGGCTATAGGCTGCTATAGTGCAACTGTTATCACAACTGTTGAACTCCACCTATGTCGAGTCATTCAATCAGCTGCACTTTGTTTGCCCATAATTTTTATATTCTAAAACTGATGGGGGAGGCCTCTGCCACTCTGTACATACAAAGCTTAATTAGGGGGGATGTCTTTCATGCAGAACAGTTAAGAACACAAATACTTACAGTCACTCATTGCTGGTTTGGAGCATTTGCCTAAACATGGAGAAAATCAGCACCATAGTGGGATCAGTGAATGCGCCATGGTATAAGTGCATCACCAATTGTCATATGTGTGGTTATGTGAAAACCAAGGAATATGTGTGTGTGAATCAAGGAATATGTGTCACTGTAGTTACTCAGAAAGAATCATATTGCATGTCAGACAACATTGCCTGATGTTTGGAATAACCAAACACACCTATAGCCACCTGGTGTTAAGTCACTGTGATGGTATAACACAATTTATGTCCAATGTTGATATAATCCCATATTGGACATAATTGTAGATACAAACACATTTCACATGCATCACATTGTCTTGTGTCCTCAGTCCTGCGGAGATGCTTCACAACCACTGTGATGGAATGAAAATCTTTTCAAATGACAGCATCATTCTTCAATATAGCCTTCTCAAAGGAAACATAAAATAAACACTTGTAACAGGAAACAACATCTACACCTGAACATAGCACATGTTGGTGACAACACTGTTAATAACATGTACACTAACTGCAAGCAGTGATGTCAGAATTTGAGAGCTATAGATAACGTCACAGGATTATGAAGATTTTCTGAAACACAAGTACAAATACACATTTATTTGATGACTGTGACACTGCACATTTCAACTGATGACATTGCCATTGTGTATCACCTTCATGTTTCTGCTAAAAAGTGATTGCACAGCACTAGCACACTGTATAAGTATAAGTATACCTCATATATGTATTTCCCACTTCTTCTACACAATAAGAGGAAGAAACACAGGCAGCAGTCATTCCTGTATTTAAATTTCTTAACTATCCAGCAGATGGGCTCTCAAGACAGGGAATGGGGTGAGGTACCCTCATAGTCCTAACCCTCTCAAGCGGCGTTTCTCAAGGGTCACTTAAAAAACTAGCTTGAGTTCTCCAGGAGGGAAGAGATGTGAAGATTGGGGAAAGATGGGCATAGGCTGCCAGCCTAGTCAAATAGAATTTGATACATAATTCTATCATTTGTGTAAATACAAATAAAATACAGGCTTGTGTTGTTAAATGAAAGAAGACACTGTAAAATGTGAACTTCAAGATTGTTGCAACATTGCCATCTGTTGCAAGGAAAATCAAGCCAAGCATTTCAAATGTTCTTTGACGTTACAATTATCTAAAAAAGTGGTGCCAAAGCTTCTGGCTGAACACATTCTTTCTATTGTCTTAACTTAGGGAATAATTATTAGAGTATACATGTTAAATGTCTTTTATTGTTGTAGTTTCCTGAGCAGGTGTTAGCTTGATAAATAATGCAGTTTGTTTGCCTGGGAACTTCAGACTAAGTGTCAATATGATATAATGTGAATACTGGGAAAACCTAAGTGTCAAAATGATGTAATTTGGGGGGGGGGTCTTAGCAGAGCTGTTTGTTAGTGTTTTAAAAACTATTGTTCAGTGAGAGACTGAAAGCATTTGTCTTGGACCATCAACCCCTGTACTGCTAATGCCCTGTATATGTATGTAAGATTATAGCACTGTGTTTTCTCTTAAGATTAGCTAAAGATTAGAAAGTTGGATTAAGTGTTTTTCTGTGACATCAGACCTGTCCTACTGTATTATTTTAAGTTTCTGTGTGATCTCTGAACTCTTGGATATCTCTGTGGTGTAGTAGTATTGTCTTGTGTTTTAATTATTTATGATTAAATATTTTAAAAACCTTTTCCTGTGGCTGGTTTGTGTAGAGAAGTAGGCTCTAAAGTACATTGCATATTTATAGAGGTTATCTTAATAGGCCACTCTAATAAGTCTTAGACTGAATAGTCACATTACCAATTGAATAATAATATTGCACAGTAATAATTGGCCACCCTTTTAAGGGCCTTTGGGTAGCTGATAATTATTTAGCTGGTGGTGGCAGTAATTACTACTGTATTGTCTGGGTGAAGGGCCACAGCTAGCGAGTCTGTGTCAGCCTTTACCAGGAGTGTCTGTGAAGTTGTATAAATACTTATCTCAAAGTGTGGATATGTGTCAGCTACCTGGGCAGGGACATGAAGCACTGGTTGGACAGAGAGGATACTGGAGATTAGCTTACCAGCTAGGCTGAGATCTGGACCCTACAGCTGTGCCAGTGGGGAGTCTTATTGGGGACCTGGAGAGCAAGGGAGCAACCAGCCCCAGACTGACTGATCTCTGTGTGCACTTAAGGGAAATTGTACTTTACTGTGTGTATTAGCTATCCTTTCTTCTTCTAGGAAACAACCTCCCTGATGTTAGTGGTGAGGATTGAGGCCCCTTGATTGCTGGGCCAGGGCATGGTTGTCACACAGGCTAGTATAAAAATATACTTCAAATACTGAATGACAAATTCACATTGAATACTTAAAAACCATTATAAAAATCCTGAAGGTCTAAAATGGGGCCAAAGGGAACTGCAATAGTCATAGAGTGTATAACTATAATAAATTACAGTGATATATGCTGTTTGAATATTTGCATGCTTGAAATACATTTTATTCTCTGGGTTAGTCCCAGTAAACATGACTTGTTTTCAGGAGTTGCAAGGTGATGGTCAAAAGAACAGTGATAGTCTTATCAACAAACTGGGGAAATTGCCCTGTCTTTTTTTTTTTCTTGAGGTACAATGGATTGCTTTGAGGTTGGTAAGATTGTACTATAATGTTGAGCTTGTTGAAAGAGTTTGCGGATAGTGTAGCCTGTAGTATGTCATGATTTTGGACTGTAACAAGAATTTTGACTGTTTGCCATTTTTAGCAGTGTTGCATTGTTTACAAGCTGTTAGCAGGAGATTTTGTATGTAGATTGGATTAGTAATCTACTTAGTTCTTCGAGTAATTGACCTTTGATTATCTGGTAGTTGGATGAAATTTGAACACAGCATGTGGGATTGGACAGCGTTGCCTATTTAGTCCTGTGATGTTTGGCTTGTACAGAAATAGTATATTTTGGTGACTTACAGTAGCTGGAGTTAAGAATGATGTAGAAATAAGGAGGAGCAAAATGTATCACTGCTTTATAATTCAACCAACAATATCGTCTTGATAGGAAAAGATTTGAGCAGAATGGATAGACAGCTGAAGCTGTACAGTGGGAATTAGCTGCATATGGCCTTATGATACAGAAAGAGGAGACGATTCTGGTACAGGGTATAAGACAGGGTACACATGATCTGATGTCCTCGTCATTTAATTAATGTGTGAGAATTGGCTGCTTTCTACTGCTTGAGCTTCCTGACTTGAGCTCATCCTTCATACCCATGATGCCTTGCTGTCCCAACATACCTCATTTGCAGCATTTCGTTTTTATGTCAGCAGTGGGTTCCTGTGACTGTGAGGTTTTCCAGAGAATTTACGGTTTTCTTGGTAGTGGGAGTGCTTTTTCTTTGTATTTTCTTCACTTCTTTCCTCCTTTTAGTCCTGTCTCTTGACTAGGTCTTAAAAATAAAAGTTTTCTGTTTTCCCACCTGTCCTATAAATAGTCAGTTTTCCTGTGGTTAGGTTTTCCTTTTCTGTCTTTCTGTATCTTCCCATTTCTGGCATGTCTGAGGGCCTGAAACCTCAAGGTTTTAAGAAATGCACTTTCTGTGGGCAGAAGATTCCTCTATCGGATGCCCACAGGGAGTGTGTTTATTGCTTGTGGCCTAATCATATTGAAGTCCCTTGCTCTGTCTATTAGGCTTTTCATCTCCAAGCTCTGGCCAACAGGAGGAGCAAGCTGGTCCTGAAGGGGTTGCTTCCTCCTTCCTCCACCTTGTGGGTGCCTTCAACTTCAGGGGCTCAACCCCCTCCTAAAAGGCCCAAGGAGTTCCAGGAGGGCAAGCATCAATCTCCCTTCTAGTCTTCTTCAGAGCCTTCTAAGAAGGCTGTGAGGTTTCGGAACCAACTCGCTTGGCACCAAGCTCGGATCCAACTACTCTTCTCTCCCTGTCTTCCCCAGGGCCAAACAGCCCTTTTCCTGCTGTAAGTGTGTCAGTGCCTACCTTGGAACAGATCGGTCAAGTTCCTAGGTCCTGGACTCACTCCCCTTGGAGATCTTCCAGACCCCCATCATCTGCCTTCTCCGGGTCTTCCCAGAGCCTATCCTCCAAAGATGTTGGCAGACTGATGAGGCATTTCCTTGAGGCACAGATTCAGATGGGATTTGTGTCTGATCTGTCCACATCTGGTTCACCAAGGGTGTACCCTTTCCGACCTTTGGCTCCTTCTCCAATCGGCCCTTAAGGTTTTGGATTCTTCATTGCAGTTGGTCTCTGGTGCTAAGGTGTCAAAACCAATAGAGATTTCCTCTTTGCCTCCAACCATTTCCCCAACCCACTCAGCTCCCTTCCCTTTACTTCCAAGCATGTCTCTGAACCATAGCATTGAGGTCGGTTTCTGGGGAACGGTGTTGACTCTGAAGCTTTCTAAGCCTTCACTTCCTCCTGGAGCTTCAGCTTTGACATCTTGGCTCTGACTCCCCCTTTGGAGCAGGGGCTCGAACTCTCTCGGAGGTTGCAGCTCCAGTGGCTTTGGCCCGGGGGGACAGCTGTTGGTGGTTCATAGCCCTTTGGCTTTTGAAGAGGTGGAGAGGGTCCTCTCCCAGCCTGGCACACTCTGCCACTGTACCTCCTCCACCTCATTCTGATTTGCTGCCCAAGGTCTCCAGTCTGCCGCATGGACTTCCGGTCCCCAAAAGCCTCCACACTATCTCCATAGCAGATCCCCAAGCATCTTCCTATACCTCCCCAGAGCATCCCACCGAGGAGGTCCCCGGAATGTAAAAGTGGACACATTGATTCCCCTGTGGAATCAGTCATCACAGACATGGATTTCAAAGAAGGAAAAGTGCCCCAAAGTCCCCACCTGATGATGCCTCCTTCGGAGACATTTCAGAAATCCTGCACAAGCGGGGTGTTTTGACAGTCTAAAACCCTTCCCTAGAGGAACCGGTGTTGTCAGAGGCTTTCAAGTCCAGCCCATCTACTACCTGTGTGTCTCCCCCAGCTGACCCGCTGATCCAGCTAGTGTCATCCAGAGCTTGGAAGGAACTAGACACAGTAGAACCAGTCCTGAAATGAGAGGAGAAGATCCTTAGTGTAGAACAGAGAGTGTGTATGTACCTTTAAGAAGCATTTCCACATGTAAGCATGTGCATATAAATAGTGAGCACATGCAGGCAGCAGTGCCATTTTTGAGAGAACAGAGAGAGTGTTAACATGAATGAGTGTGGTAATCAGTCTATTTATAAGTTTATTAAGTTTAAGTTACAAAGCGTTTTTCCTGATGTGTTTGTGTGTAATAAATCTTCTTGAACTAAACTCACTAATGTTCATCTGTTTTATATTGACCAGATGAGCAACACTTAGTGTCCCCGCAGATCAGTTGCTTTGGGCCAAGGGTATTCATGTAGATGCCATGGTTGGTGCAGCAGCCACCAAGAAGGAGGATGCCCAGGAAAGTTCCTCTGTCCATCCTCTGAATAGAGAATCCCGGGCTTTGGACAGACTTGGCAATAGAGTTTATACTCCTTCCACATTCCCTTTAAGGGTTTTAAACTACTTATCTCACTTTGCAAGGCTATAAAGGAACTTAATAAAGTGTCTGTGTCCACTGCGGAACATAAATCTTTTTTCTCTAGACTGGCCACCCTACACTCACTAGCCAGGAGGCTGATTTTTCATGCTGCAGAGGGCACCTCAAGGGTGGCTGGTGTGGATGAGGCAGTGCAATTTTTTGGAACCTTTTAAACAAGCCTTTGTCAATGCCCTCTTTGATGGCACCATCTTATTTGTGCTGACTGTTCATGAGACTCTCTTTCAGAGTGTGAAGCATGGAAAGACTTTGTTTGCCCTTGTAGTCTGTTTCTCTACCCTACAAATGACCTTCTCCAGGAACCAATGTGGGAGTAAGAAAATGTGGTTTCAGAAGTTGCAAGGTCCTTTTTAGGACACTGAGGAGAGTTTTACCCCCGGGGCAGAGGGGAGACTAATTAAAATGGAAGACACTGCCCACAAGGCTGAGGGGGTCCGCAAAATCAGGGGTCATGGGAAACCTTTCAGGACAGGCCCTTTCAGCAATGCTAAACTGTTGCCCAGCTGTCCTCCTTTGGAGGCAGATAGGGGGCAGTTCTCTTTGCACTCAGAAGCCTGGGGAGGCCATCACAAGCAGTAAGTGGGTGCTAAGGATCATATCCAGTGGATACTTCATTCCCTTTCCAGAAATTCCCAAGAGAAGATGTTACTTCCCGATGTTTCACCCAGTTAGAGGGAGGACACAGCCAGCGGACTAGAAAAGCTTTTGCAAAAAGGAGTCATCCAAGGGGTCCCTCATGATCAAGTCGGATTGGGCTTTTACTCCACATTCTTTTTAGTACCCAAAAAGACAGGAGACCTGAGACCTATTCTGGAACTGACATCTCTGAACAAATTGGTAAAGAACAAGAAGTTCAGGATGGTCACGATTCAGTCCATCCTGCCTCTTTTGAAGGCAGACTAGTAGATGTGCTCTGTGGACCTGAAGGACATGTACTATCATATAAAAATGGACAGATGCTCCAAGCAGTTCCACCGTTTCAGGCTGGGAGCCAGTCGTTAGTTCAGGTCACTCCCATTTGGTCTCACCACAGCCCCCAGAGTGTTTACCAAATGCTTGACAATGGTGGCAGAGCATCTCAGGCTGCAGGGCTTCCAGATCTTTCCGTATCCAGATGACTGGCTTCTGAGTACTCCAACCAGGCATCTACTCATTTGAGCCAGAGACTACTTATTAAAACTAGTCCCAATTCTGGGGATAAATATCAACATGCAGAAATCCCAGTTGGACCCGGTTCAGGTCATAGAGTTCATTGGGGGTTGGATGGATACAAGGAAATCCTGTGTTTATCTGATGACAGTCAGTGTAAAGACTGAGATGCCATAGCAGACAAATTCTAACCATACCTCAGGTAGAATAACTCTCCTACCCATGTCTCATTTCCATATAAGGATATTACAATAAACGCTAGCAGTTCAGCGGTCACTCCTCAGGAATCCTGTCAGTCTTCCCATAGAATTGTTGCGAGTATGTAAGAACTCTCTGCTTTGGTGGCTTCACTTTGCAGATGTTACTCAAGGACGTCCATTCATCCTTCCATCTCCAAACACCACGTTAACCACGGATGCCTCCCAGCCAGGGTGGGGGGGGCATTATCTGGTTTGAACAGTCAGGCACATAGATATCCCAGGAGACCAAGTTGTATATAACTGTGCTGGAGATGAGAGTGGTTCTTCTAGCATTGCAAGAACTGGGCAGCTTTCTTCCTCTGGGGACTATTGCAGTCCAAATAGATAACATGTCAGTAGTTTGATAAATCAGCAAACATGGAGGAACCAGTTCCTACCCCCTATGTGAAGAGATGAAGAGAGTTTGGCAGTGGGCAATCTCAACCACTTGCTTTCTGGCAGCAATGCACATTCCAGGGAGTCCAGTGTTTTAGCTGACTGGCTCAGTCGGGTATTACTGATGCCGCACCAGTGATTTCTGAACCAGTTTATGGCAGGTACGATCTTCCAGAAATGGGGTCATCACTGCTGCAATCTATTTGCATCCCCTTTCAACAACAATTGCAGCAGGTATTTTGCCTTGATCCTCAGTGGCAGTCACCCAGGAACATTCTAGTCCAAGTTTGGCCCTCCAGTCTTCTGTATGTCTTTCCTCCTCTGCCCCTCTTTCCCCAGTTTTTACAGAAAGCCCTCAGGTAGCAGAGCAAAGGTAATCCTCATTGCCCGCTTTGATAAACCTGATACACCTGCCTTTGGTCTCATCTGGTTTGCCCTCCGATGAGGTTGGATCCAGTCTCAGATCTGCTGTCTCGCTCATCAGGGCATCCCCATCCAGACATACAGGGCCTGAAGTTAACTGCATGGTTTCCCCACTTCCAATGATGGCAAGGTCTCCCAGGCTTTCTTCTCCCATTCGAGAAATTTTGGTCTCCTCGCATAGGGTTTTGACATGTAAAATTTATAGAAACAAGTGGAAAAGATTTGCTATTTGGGCTGTACAAAAACAGTTAGATCCCTTTACAGCACCAGTTGCAGTTGTACTTGACTTTTTGGCTTTCCTTTTCCATGATGGAACTAGTTGTTCTACTGTCAAATTCCATTTAGCAGCCATATCCAATTTTCACTTTGGTTTTAATTCTTTTTCCCTTGCCTCTTCTAATCTGTGTAACTCTTTCCTCAGGGGCACATTCCTCCTACAGCCTCCAGTGAAAGATCCTACCCCTCTGTGGGATCTAACTATGATTTTGCAAGCCCTTTCCACCCCCCCTTGCGCCTGTAGGTTCTATGGATTTGAAATTCTTTCTTGGAGAACACTTTTACTGGTAGCTGTTACGTCTGCAAGACAAGAGTCTGAAGAACAAGCCCTTTCTTCAAAATTTCCATATTTGGTTTTCCACAAAGATGGAGTTTCCTTGTGTACTAATCTTTCCTTTTTTTTACCCAAGGTGGCTAAGGAAAGGAATATTAATCAGTCCACTGAGCTCCCAGTCTTTTTCCCAGTTATCAAAACAAAGGTGAATACAAGCTGCATAGACATCTTCATTTTTATTTATACAGAACCAAAGCCTTTAGGAGGTCTGACTAGTTGTTCCTATCTTTCTTTGACAAAAAGTTTCTCTAGCTAGATGGTTGAAATACTATTATCTTTATTTACTCTTCGAAAAACATTCCCTTACCAGAACAAAATTAAGGCCTATCCATGGCTACTTCTCATTCTTTCTGGTCTAGAATTTCTATTGAGGACATTTGTGCTGCAGCTACTTGGTCTAATTCTCACACATTTGTTACACATTACAAACTGGACATAATTTCCAGCAGTAGAAATGCTTTTCGCTCTGCTATTCTCTGGAATATCCTTCCATGAGAGCCGCCCTGGATCTTAGTTGCTGGGGACTCAGTCCCACATGTTAATGAAATGAACAGGACAACATCAGATAAAGAAGTTATGTTCCTATCGTAGCTTTCCATCTGTGTTGTCCATCTTCATTTCCATTAACCTTCCTGCCCCCCGACTTGTCTTTGGAAAGCCTGGTTGAGTGTTCACAGGAATTTCCATTCCTTTATGTTGAGTTCCTGAGATTCTTCAGTTGTACAGTTATGTAATTTTTTTCTGTAGTGTAAATATGTCTATGTCCTATGCCTTTCTGGCAAACTTGCTCTGAGGTATGTTAGGAGAGCGGGGCATTATGGATGTGAAGGAGGAACTCAAGTCAGGAAGCTCAAGTTAAAGCGGCCGGTTGCTTCCGAGGATCAGAACTGGATTCCCACACAGGTTAATGGAAATGAAGATGGACAGCACAGATATAACTTTATGGTTAAGAACATAACTTCTTTTTTTGCTTTGAACTGTTTTTTTATTTTTTCAAGTTGGGGATAGAGTTTGGAGGTAGATATTAATTACATCTTTAGGTTTCTGGAGAAACGGAAATATGTTATCTGTGAAATAGAAATTTCCATTATCTTATTCCAAATAGGCAGATCTAAAAAATGTTTGCTGTAGTTGGATTTGTACTTTGATTATGTGCATTTGGACCCTGGTATGTTAGAAACAGCTTTGATGAATATATTTGTTGTTGTTTTAATGCTCAATGCATTTGAAAGAGTTCTGTGTATGAGTATGGTGTAAGACACCATATGCTTCTCTAGGCAGTTTTTTGTTCTTTTCTGCAGATTTGTTTATTGTGAGATATGATGAAAAAATACCAGGGCTGGAGTATTTATGTGTTTCTTTGGAAATATGGAAGATGGTTGGCATTTTGGCAAGTTGTTAAAAAGCCAAAGCTTTTAGGATATAAGTATTAAAATGGGGTGTACTTTCAAAGGATCAAGCTTGGAGATTCCCCTGTGTTGATATTCAGAAATACAGATTTGATTTTTAAACTATTTTATTACAGAAGGATATTTTCAAGATGTGTGAAATGCCCTGAAACAGAATAAGATGGAGGTGTAACTGGTCCAGTGGATGATACAGTATGAGGATTGACAGGGATATTTTTTTCCATCTCAACCACTAGGGAATACAAAGAAACAAAGAAGTAAAAGGTATTGAGAGAAACTAGAAATGCTGTGTCCTTTTAGAGTGTCAGTGGTCAGTGGGCTGTAGGACGCTTTAGGGATTAATAGTTTAACTGGATTTCCAGTTAGGTTTTCATTTGGGGTGTACTGATCAGGTGAGAATGATACTAAGTGGACAGCATGGTGTTAACAATTTGTGAAATATATGGTGGTACAGTTGTGCTATTGTATTGCGTTGGGAGCACTGGATGGCGGATATTTGTGGGAGTGGGACCCAATAGAGATGTCGTAATACTGTAATTTCTGTAATTTGTTTTATGATTGTTTAGTAAAGCACTTTTTTAATAAATGCAGTGATATATTTTATGTAGTTTGTAAAGCCTTTCATAGGGGAGGTGCTATATTATTTTTAATCAGTGTGTGAAGATGTCAGTAATATGACGGTGCTAAAACTTACAATTATTCATTATTCATGGTGATTTTCTTTTGTTTAGCATCATATTCATATTACTGTTAATTCTGCTGAGGTACAGTTACATAAAAGGAACAGTAAAAGCTGTGTGTACAGGGCCAGACTGAAATGAGTGTTGTGAACTCTGTAGATGGTTATTTATTTATTTATTTATTTATTTATTTATTTACTTACTTACATTTGTTAAAGAAAGGAAACTACATTGACAGTAAGGGTGACAACATGTAAGTAATTATACTAATTGCTAGAGGGGCTCCAATAGTGACAGAAGAGGAAAAAAGACAGTGAAGGTCGAGTTGTGGTAGTAAAGGCCGTTGGCAAGGGAGGAGGATGTGACACCCATGCACTGGACCAATAATCAAGGAGCCTCAGTCCTCACCGCTAACATCAGTGAGGGACGTGCACATTGGGGAGGATTAACAGTACAAACACAGTAAAGTACAATTTCCTTTAAGAGTACACAGAGATTACAGTCAGTTTGGGGCTAGTGTCTCTCTCTCTTTACAGATCCCCAATAAGACTTCCCACTAGCACAGCTATAGGGTTAAGATCTCAGCTGAGTGGTCAAGCCAAAACCTCCAGCACCCTCTCTCTCCAGCCAGTGCTTCATATCCCTGCCTAAGTAGCTGACAAGCACACACACTTTGAGATTTGATTTATATAAAACACACAGACACTCCTGGGGAAGGCTGACACAGGTTCTCCAGCTATGCCCCCTTCTGCCCAGACTGTATGTTAGTACCACTTGCCACCAACCACCCTTATCAGCTAATATAAAGACCCTTACCAAAGGGTGTCCAGTTCTACTGTGCAGTGTTACTATTATCTAAATGGTAAGTGTGACTAAGACTTGAATGCTATTTAGGAGTGGCTTGTACAGTATCACCATATACATGCAAGTACTCTAAGAACTTATATATCTCTACACAAACCAGCCACAATTAAAAGGTTTAAATAAATGTAATAATAAATAATAAAAGCACAAGACAATCATTAACTCAACACAGTGACAGTAGAGTTCAGAATCACAGAAAATATTTTAAAACAACATTGTAGGACAGTCTCACATAAATATATAAAACCGCAAGACTAATCTTATATCTCTAAGAAGAAATCACTGTACCTAAATAACTTGCTTATAGAGCAAGACAAGTGCTGGTGAGAGGATGTTTACAGATTCAAGACAAGATACAAAAAATGCTCTCTCTCTCTCTCTCTCTGAGATAGTTCTTAAATTGATAATACACATTACTGCTGAATTGTCTCAGATTACATCATTCTTGTCACCTCTGCCTAAGTTTCCCAGGCTAGCAGGAACTTAAATTTTTAACATGTCTCTGTTAAAAATACTTATCTCTCAGAAGTTACTTATCTCTCAGAAGCTGACAGTTCTCTCTTAGAAGCTTGCCTGAAACTGAAAGTCGTAAAACAGTTACGTTGGAAACCTGTAATTACCTCTGTTTCCAGACAATAGAAAGAAGCCCCTAGCCTAGACATGCTGTCTTTTAGCTGAGATAAACGAACTTTATAACACATAGTAAAACTCTTTACTTATCAACTTATTTTCTTAGAGTTTTACATGTTAACTCTGTATATTCCAACTACTACTATGAAAACATACATTTGCATTGGCATATTGTTTATAGACCTATCTGCTCTTTTCCAGCAGGGTGCATTGTGGTTATAGTCTTGAAGCTCAGTACAGAACATAGAGTTTTCTTACATTTGTAAGGCTAGCATACAAATCATATTACTGTTCACAAATGGCATAGAATTATTTACAAAATTCTATCTAGCTGGCTTGGCAGTGTCACATTTCTATATAAATCATATTAGTATTTTCAAGTGACATATAATGATTTACAAAATTCCAGCTAGCTAGTTTGGCAGCATCTCAGTTTATCACAGAGGATTATGATGACATGTATTTACATTCCACCAACAACTGCTGTTAAGGAGCTTAAGAAAATTTTGGGAGAAATAATCATCTTTCAGCAATAATGTTACTTATAGGTTGGGACCAGAACTTTAAACAATCTGGATGTTTCTGGAGTGCATAGAAAGGAAAATATAATAAAAGATGGTTGATTTCTGAAGAAATTTATGAAAATATTTTGTATGGCAGATGTGAATTCATTCTGCGGCAGGGCTAATCATCTGGCAGTGTAAACTTTGATTCTAGAAGATTGTCACTGTTGAAGTGACACCCTGACCCCATGTGCAAAAATGGGAAAAGGGGTTGTGGTTGGATGGATGGATGGATGTGAATTCATTAGAAGGAGTTTGGACATATTATTCCCCAAGATACAATTACTGGGAGAGACTAGACAGAAATTTATATTTCACAGAAACATTTACATTTAATTCAAAGCTTTTGCACATATCCAGTAACAATTTCAGATCATACACCTATTAAAATAAAAATACTGGGCAATGAAGAAAAAAATGAGATACTGGAACTTTCCTATTTGCCTGTTAAAAAGAGAGAAATTTAAGAAATGGGTAGGGGAAATTATTTTAGAGTTATTAGGGAAAACCAAATAAAAGGCCAGAGTGGTGCAGCGGTTAGCATTGTTGCCTCACAGCAAGAGGTTTTCCTGTTCGATTCTCGGCTGGAGCACCTTCTCTGTGGAGTCTGCATGTCCTCCCTGCAGCTGAGTGACATTAAAGATATGCAGGTAGGTGCGTGCGTGAATGGGTGTGCCTTCTTTGAAGGTTGGGTGTCGGGCTGGCAACTCAGCATCATAAAAATCCACTGCCAGTCATTAGTGGACCGGAGTTCCTCTGTGGCGACCCCTAACCGGGAAAAGCCAAAAGACTTTTAGGGAAAACCAAATATCTTCAGATGTTATAGCTAGTGCATGGGATAAAATGAAAATGGAGTTTAAAAACGTGCGAGAAATAAAAAGAGAAAGAGATATGGTTAAGAAGTAATAGGATTTACTTAGAGGGGTTGACAAAGATTAAAGTATTACAAAATAAGGGAAAGCTTACAGAACAAGAAGAAATGCAGGTGCAGAGTGCAAAAGAGAAAATGAGGGAGTATCTGGATAATATGCATAACCCAGCCACTGGGGATGCACAAGCTGGTGCATTTCTCTGTGCCGGTCCCAAGCCTGGATAAATGGGGAGGGTTGCGTCAGGAAGGGCATCCGGCATAAAACTTCACCAAATTATTCATGTGGACAGCAGTAAATATTTACATACCGGATCGGTCGAGGCCCGGGTTAACAACGACTGCCACCAGTACTGTTAGCCAGCAGGGTGCTGGCGGAAATTGGGCTACTGTTGGCCGAAGGAGGAGAAGAGGCAGAAGGGATGGCCAAAGGCAGGAAGAGAGGAGAAAGACTAGGACTGTGGTAGTGAGGGTCGGAACTTTGAATGGTGGCAGAATGACTGGTATAGGGAGAGAGCTAGCCGATATGATGGACAGAAGAAAGGCTGGTATATTGCTTGTGCAAGAGACCAGATGGAAGGGGAGTTAAGCTACGTGTATCGGAGATGGGTTCAAATTATTTTATCATGGTGTGGATGGGAGGAGAAATGGCATAGGAATTATCCTGAAGGAACAGTATGCTGTGGATAGAGCGATGTTTATGAAGCTGGAAATTGATGCTGTAATGATGAATGTTGTTAGTGCATATGCTCCACAAGCTGGGTGTGTGATGGATGAGAAAGAAAAATTTTGGAGTGAGTTGGATGAAGTGGTGATGACTGTACCCAAGGGTGAGAGAGTGGTGATTGGAACAGATTTCACTAGGCATGTTGGTGAACGGAACAGAGGGGATTAGGAAGTGATGGGTAGGTATGGTGTTAAACAAAGGAATGCAGAAGGTCAGATGGTAGTGGATTTTGCGAAAAGGATGGACATGGCTGTGGTGAATATGTATTTTAACAAGAGGAGGAGCATAGGATGACATACAAAAGTGAAGAAAGATGCACACAGGTGGATTATATCTTATGTAGGAGGGTCAGTTTGAAGGAGATTGGAGACTGTAAAGTGACCGGGGAAAGTGTAGTTAGGCAGCATAGGATGGTGGTTTGTAGGATGACATTGTGATCAAGAAGAGGAGGAGGAGTGTGAGGGCAGCACCAAGGATCAAATGGTGGAAATTGAAAAAGGGTAATTGTGAGGTGGAGTTCAGGGATGAGTTAAGACAGGCACTGGGTGGCAGTGAAGAGTTACCAAATAGCTGAGTAACTACAGCAGAGCTAGTAAGGGAGATGGCTAGAAAGGTGCTTGGTATGACATCTGGACAGATGAAGGACGACAAGGAGATATAGTGGTGGAATGAGGAAATACAGGAGAGTATACAGAGAAAGAGGTTGGCAAAGAAGAAGTGAGATTGTCAGAGAGATGAAGAAAGTAGACAGGAGTATAAGATGAGGTGCATGGCAAAGAGAGAGGAGGTGAAGGATAAGGTGTATGAAGAGTTATATGAAAGGTTGGACACTAAGGAGGGAGAAAAGGACCTGTACCGATTGGCTAGACAGAGTGACTGAGCTAGGAAAGATGTGCAGCAGTTAAAGGTGATAAAGGATAATGAGGCAAAGATACTCACAAGCGAGGAGAGTGTGTTGAGCAGATGGAAAGAGTACTTTGAGGGGTTGATGAATGAAGAGAATGAGAGGGAGAGACGGTTGGATGATGTGGGGATAGTGAATCATGAAGGGCAATGGATTAGCACGGAGGAAGTAAGGATAGCTATGAAGAGGATGAAGAATGGAAAGACTGTTGGTCCAGATGACATACCTGTGGAGTCATGGAGGTGTTTAGGTGAAATGGCAGTGGAGTTTTTAACCAGATTGTTTAATAAAATTTTGGAAAGTGAGAGGATGCCTGAGGAATGGAGAAAAAGTGTTTTATAGGTTCATAGGTACTAGGCTATCTGCCCGAGGGCATTTATAAGCCTAGCCAGAGTGTGTCAGCTTTCGCCACCCCATTGATTAATTAACTGAGCCTCTGTCAAGCAGAGCCAATGAAGTCATCCCAGGGGTGTATTTTCTGTTACCCATCCACTCGTCAAGGTTTCTCTTAAAGAGTGTTAGTGAGGGGCTCTGCCTAATGTAGTTAGGAATTTTGTTCCAAAGCATGGGGAGTCTTTGTGACAGGAATCTATCCCTCCAGCATGTTCTATTTATTGTTGTGGCGAGGTTTAGCTCACTAGAGCGCGTGGCTCGCAGTGACTTGAATTTCCTTAGGTGGAGCATGTCCATCAATTATGAGCTGGACATGGCTTTGTGGAACAAGTATATCCTAATGGTAGAAGATTATGCTACCAGACACCCTGAGGCGGTGGCTGTGTCCTTTACTGCGGAAGAGACAGTGGCAAATGCTTGGTTAGAAATTTTCAGCAGGGAAGGTTTTCTGAGGGAGATACTGACTGACCAAGGTGCCAACTTTATGTCAGACCTGCTGGCTTGCCTATGGAAGTGTTGTGGGGTAAAGCATCTAAACAACACCCCCCTACCATCCCCAGACTAATGGTTTTGTGAAGAGGTTAAACTCTACATTAAAGACTATGCTACAGGCATTTGCAGACAAGTTTAAAAGGGACTGGGACAAATATTTGCTCCATTTACTTTCTGCATACAGACGGGTACCTCAGGAATCTACCGGCTTTTTACCGTCTGAGTTGCTGTATGGGCATAGGGTGAGGAGGCATTTTGGTACCGATTTTTAAGAATAAGGGTGATGTACAGAGCTGTAATAACTACAGAGGGATTAAACTGATCAGTCACAACATGAAGTTATGGGAAAGAGTAATGGAAGCTAGGTTAAGAAGGGACATGATGATTAGTGATCAGCAGTATGGTTTCATGCTGGGATCTTTCCCAGCACTACAGATGCGATGTTTGCTCTGAGAGTGTTGATGGAGAAGTACAGAGAAGGTCAGAAGGAGTTGCATTGTGTTTTTGTAGACTTAGAGAAAGCATATAACATGATGCCTAGAGAGGAGTTGTGGTATTGTATGAGGAAGTCGGGAGTGTCAGAGAAATATGTAAGAGTGGTACAGAATATGTACGAGGGTAGTGTGACAGTGATGAGGTCTATAGTGGGAGTGACGGATGCATTTAAGGTGAAGGTGGGATTACATCAAGGATCAGCTCTGAGCCCTTTCTTATTTGCAGTGGTGATGGACAGGTTGACAGACGAGATCAGACAGGAGTCCCCGTGGACTATGATGTTTGCAGATGACATTGTGATCTGTAGTGAGAGTAGGGAACAGGTGGAGGAGACCCTGGAGAGATGGAGATATACTCTTAGATAGAAGAGGAATGAAGGTCAGCAGGACTAAGACAGAATATATGTGTGTGAATGAGAGGGAGGATAGTGGAATGGTGAGGATGCAAGGAGTAGAGGTGCCGAAGGTGGACGAGTTTAAATACTTGGGATCAGTAGTTCAGAGTAATGGTGAGTGTGGAAGAGAGATGAAGAAGAGAGTACAGGCAAGATGGAATGGGTGGAGAAGAGTGTCAGGAGTGATTTTTGACAGACGAGTACCAGTAAGAGTGAAAGGGAAGGTCTGCAAGAGGGTAATAAGACCAGCTATGTTATATGGGTTGGAGACAGTGGCATTGACAAAAAAGAAGGAGTTAGAGCTGGATGTGGCAGAGTTAAAGATGTTAAGATGTGCACTGGGTGTGACGAGGGTGGGCAGGATCAGCAATAGGTATATTAGAGGGTCAGCCCAGGTTGGAAGGTTTGGAGACAAAGGCAGAGAGGCAAGATTACGTTGGTTTGGACATGTGCTGAGGAGGGATGCTGAGTATATTGGGAAAAAGATGCTAAGGATGAAGTTACCAGGTAACAGGAAAAGAGGAAGGCCTAAGATAAGGTTTATGGATGTGGTGAGAGAGGACATGCAGGCGGATGGTGTGACAGAGCAAGATGCAGAGGACAGGAAGAAATGGAAACAGATGATCTGCTGTGGCAACCCCTAACGGGAACAGCCAAAAGAAGATGATGATCTGGATAACATGCGTAAGTTTAGAAAGATTGCTGTTATGCAGCAATATTTTGATAATAACTCCAGAGCAGAAAAACCTTAGCATGACAGAAAGTAGAAAAAGTCATCATCAAACTTAGGGAGCCCATAATTAGAAAAATAACCAGAGATCCAATAAAGATTTTAGAGATATTTTGGAAATTTTATGAAAATTTGTGTAATGCAGAGGATGTGGAAATCGACAAAGAGCATGAATGGAAATATTTTTGGAAGACATAATTATGCCAAGGTTAGAGGTAGATAAAGCTCAACAGGAACAGTTACGATAGGAGGTGATGAGATAAAAACAGTGATTTGTAATCAATCTTCAGAAAACCTGTAGGAACAGATGGTATTTTCATGGAAGTTTGTAAGTCAGGAGGTATAAAGATTTGGAAGATTTTGTTTACAATTTTTAAAAGTGGGGAAGCAACAATATCTTGGAAGAAAGCTGAGGTGGCTGTATTACCCAAGGACAGTAAATACCCATCAGACCTAGCTTAATGCTTTTCCCGTTTCAATTTTAAACCATTGTGTTTATATCTATACTAGCTAAAAATGGCAGAGATGTTGCCAGAATTGAAAGATACTGATCAGTACAAAGGGGAGGCAAACATTTGACAACTTTAATAGAACAATGATGATCTAGATGGAAGCAGAATGTAAGACAATATTGTTCTTGTTGGTAGGTCTTGATGCAGAGAAAGTATTTGACAGAGTAAGCTTGGATTTTATGAGTAGGACAATGGAAGCATTTGCTTTCACTGATACAATAATATGGTTAATTAACAGAATATAAGAAGGATCACAGACAAGAATTAAAAATGGGAGGGTTCCTCTCTGATATGTTTTGTTTGAACAGAGGAACTGGGCAGTGGTATCCTCTTTCCCCTTTGTTATCTGCTTTATGTTTAGGGCCATTGGTAAAAGAAAACAAAGGACAAAGAAAAAATAGTATATAATTTTTATGGTATCAAGAAAAGTTGGATTTACTTGTAGATGATATTATTTTGTACCTCATGAATCCAGAAGATGATGTCTCAGTGTTGTAGGACATTTTGAGAGAGTTTCAAGCCTTTTGGGGATATAAAATTAATGAAGATAAAGGTTATAGCCATAGTTATGTACCCACACACAAATTGGTTCAGCAATGCCCGTATATATGGGGACACTATAATATGAAGTACTTAGGAGAATGCATTAAAAGATTTATGTTATGGCAGCTAAGAATATGTAGGAAGAAAATAAATTAAAGATTATACAAAAATGAGTAACTGGAAGCTCTTGCTTATGGATATGGATATTAAGATACAAGCTGTGAAATGTTTTAGCCCCTTTAATTTTATATATGGGTGAGGGATATTTTGTCTCAACCAGAGGAGAAGTTATCGATAATAATAAGGAGTTGAAGACATTTATCTGGAAGGGGAAGACAACAAGAGTTACAACAAATAAGTTGATCCTTCCAACAGAACAAGGTGCTATAGGAATACCTGATTTGAAGTGATATTTTATAGCTGCAGAGTTAAGGCTCATAAACATAACACAAGCTGAAAGTTATAATTAAAAATTGAGATGGATGATAATGAAGCAGGGGAGAAGTTCAAGAAATAAAGAAACAGTAGGATTTTAGATCTAGATCTGTAAGGAGAATAATAGCAACCATACAGAGTATTATATTAATTGCAAGAATGGAGAAAAGAGATTTTGATAGTAGGGATGACTGCAAGTAGGGATACAGAAGATAGGCAAGAAGAGGTTGGAATTTAGTGAGGGAAAATTAGTAAATTAATCAAGGTATTGGGAGCAAATAACTAGAATGGGATTATGTCAAGAAGATGTTTAGACTGTAGGCTACGACTACCTTCCCTAGTAGGGATTGATATCAGAGTATAGGCAAAAATAAAGGGATAGGGGAATCTTAAGTGAAACACCTGCTGTGCTGAGTTTTCTAGTTGAATAGGGAACAGAAGCTGCTGTTAAAAAAGGGATAATTAGTAAGGCATATAAATATTGCATAACTTTAAAAATCAATCAGTGGAGGTTAGAAAATTTTAGGAAGAGAGAGAGAGACTGGAAAAGCAATTTATAAGAGAAGAATAGGAAGGCATGTGTATGCAACAAATTCCAGAAGGTTTAGAATCTTTGCTTAGAAGTGTTTGCATGGGTATTTTTATATTATTAGCAGACTTCATAGAATTCTTCCTTGGGTAGACAGCAAATGTAGGTGATGTGATGGGAAAGAAAGAGGTAATTGGTAACATGTGATCTGATGTTGTCAGTCTTCACGTAATCCTTGAGTGTGGGCTCGGTTCCGAGCCTCAGAACCAACTTGTCCATTTTCTTCAGCTCGCACCTTCCAAACTCTGGAGCTAGGCTCTACCCATAATGCTCCTCTTTAAATTACCTCAGATCTTTTTTGTCATTTCATGTGTCAGACGCTTCCAACCTTTCCCAAGCTTTGGCAGTTATTTACAGAAAGTTTATTCTTGGAATTCTCTAATTTTCCTTCTTATATATCTGTAGTTCTCTTCCTTAGTACTTTTAATCGTTCTACCCGCTCCTGTTGTTTTTTCTGTGTGTATGAGTGATATTTTTCTCTTTTTCCTCAACCTTTGAGTAGACCTCTGTTATGTACCATTGCTGGTACTATCTTTACCTGTTTAGGCCTTTCTCTTTTTTCTTCCCAAAAAAACAAAATAAATAAAACTTTCCTGTCCTCTCTTGCAAGTGTGTGTGTGTGTTTGTGTGTGTGTGTGTGTGTGTGTGTGTGTGTTTGTGTTTCTGCCTTTTATCAGCGCTAAGCCTAGTTTTTTCAGAATGGCTAATAAACCTAGCGTGACTGAGAAATCGTCTATGGGCACTTCTGGCTTTAAGAGGTGCCAGAAGTGTGATAGGAAGATGCCCAAGTCATATGGGCATTTCTGGTGTGTGTATTGCCTAGGCGCTGTCCACCTGCAGAAGGATTGCACCATCTGTCATGGTTTATGTGCTAGGACTTTAACTGAGCAGAGAAACATGCTGATTTTTAAAGGTTTATTGAAAGGGGACTTTGAAGAGGCCCTATCTGGTCCAAAGACCAAAACCAACTTGTCATCTTCCTCTTCCTCTTCTTTTAAACTGAAGAAATGCTCTCATTCAGTACCAAGCAATTCCTTGGAACTGCATGAAACATTAACCAAACAGCCTACGGTGTTGACAGTTTTTCAGCACTGATAGGCAAGACTGACTCGACAGTTACCATTGCTCCAGATACAACAACTACAGCCGTGGTAACAGAAGTTTTGTCTGTACCAAAGCATGCTAGTTTGACATCATATCAAGGGCAAGGTATTCTCCTTTGGTCAATCCATTTACAGGCTGACCACCTAGCCCTTTTGTGGAGTAGGTCTTCTTTGGCATCATCCATTTGATCCACTAAGAGCCTCTCGGAATCAGACATCATGAGGCTGGAGGACCAGCTCTTGATGGTGAGGGGATTACCTCCTTCCTCGGTTCCCAGCCAACTCTGCACCGGGAACTGTCCTTCTTTGACACCAACTCATCTTCCTCCTCTAACTGCAGTTGAGTTCTTGGAGCCCCTGGCACCTACCTACCTGGCTCCAATTGTCTCTGTTCCGGTAAGAGCTTCTTCTCCGGAACCAAGAATTGCCATGAGCTGCTCCATTTTTTTGGAACTGGATGTCTCCTGGGGTCAAGACTTTGTCACCTGTTCTGAGAGGCAGGGTTTGACTTCTTTTTTTTTTTTTTTTGGAACCTTCCATGCCTGTCAGTGATTTGGCTTTTGTTGGCTCGACCCAGGCTTCTGCTTTGGAGGCCCCCTCCTCAGTGCATGTTGGGATGATCATATCCCTGTATGGGGGTTGGCCTTTCGCATCATGGAGAAGGCCTTGTCCATTGTGGTCTTCCGGTCCTTGCCATCCCTGGCAGGCCAAACTTCTGCATCCCCTTGACTAGAGCTTCTGTCAGCTTCATCCCTGGGACAGAGGGCACAAAAGTCCCAGGAGAGACCCACCTTGGTGGTCTCCTCTTTAGACACTTCCCTGGATCATCTCCCAGAGGAAGTACCTGCAATGGAAAAGTGCAAAAGGAAGCACTTAGACTCCCCGGAGGAGTCCTTCACTGAGGATACCAACTTTGATGAGGGGGAAGGCTCCCCCAGGTCACCCCTGATGATGTCTCATTCGGAGACATCCTTGGTTTCCTGAAACAGAGGGGTGGCTGGTCTTCCCACTGGCCTTCCTCAGAGGAGTCAGTATACTTTGAGGCTTTTCTGCCCAGCCTTCTACATCTTGGAACTCTCTGCCTGCTGATGAGCTCATGAAATTGATCGCTCAGTTGTCCTGGAGGATTCCAGACTCCATCAAGCTGATCCCCAAGAGGCCTGACCGTATCCTTTCTGCCCCAAAGGAAGAGCAGCATTGGGCTAAGGGTATCCCTGTAGATGCTATGATGATAGCAGTAGCCACAAAGAAGGAACTTACAGAGGAAAGTCCTACTATCCATCCTCCTAACAAGGAGGCTAGAAGTATGGATAGGTTTGGGAAGTGTGTTTACATTTCATAGACCTTTGTTCTCAGGTCTTTGAACTACATGACACACTTTACCAGGTTGCAGAGAGATCTGATGAAAGAGCTGTCAGATACTCTCACCGGAACAGTAGCTGAAGGAGTACAAGACAAAGTCACCTCTCAGCTCACCACCCTTGAAGCAATTTCAAACTTGTCCATGAGGCTAACTGCCCATGCAGCTGAAGGGATGACAAAAGCAGTGGATTCAGGCGTAGTCATTAGGAGACATGTCTGAATGCACTTGTGTGACTTTGCAGAGTCATTTAAACCTTCTTTCATCAATGTTCCATTTGATGGAACATCCCTTTTTTGACCTAAGGTAAAAGATACACTGGCCAGATGTGAGAAAGATGGGAAGACTCTTTCTGCGGTGAGTGTACGCCTCTCCACTCCTGAATGGATCCACTTAAGGAACCAGAGTAGTGGGAGGCTGTGGTTCAAAAAGTTCCAAGGGTCTTTCCAAGACTCACATAGCAAGGGCTTTTCACAGGGCAGAGGGGGAAGCAACAGTGGAATACCCCATCCTAGAGGCAGAGGTGGCCTGCAGAACCAGGGGTCCAGAGATTCTTTCCCTGGTAACTCCTACCAGCACTCCTGAATGGAGGCCTGATTGCCTTCCTCTGGAGGCAGTCTAAGAATGATTATTCCTACACCAATTTGCGTGCTATAGATAACATCAGACAAATGGGTGCAGGGAATCATTTCTAGAGGTTACATCACTCCCCTGTCCTCAAATTCAAAAACACAAAAAAGACTCCTGGACATTCCACCCAGTCACATGGAAGCAGCAGTCATATAAATTCAAAAACTGCTCGAAAAAAGTGTCATCCAAGAAGTCCCACCAGACCAAAAATGATCTGGGTTTTACTCAAGATTCTTTTAAGTACCTAGAAAGACAGGGGATTGAAGACCCATTTTCGATCTCAGCCAGTTCAGCAAGGCAGTTCAGCAAACCAAATTTCGGATGGTCTCAGTACATTCAATACTTCCTTTCTTGGAAAAAGATGATTGGATGTGCTGTATAGATCTTCAGGATGCGTATTACCATATAAAAATGGACAAACGCTCCAGGAGAGTCCTGCACTTCTGGCTGGGAGCCAGTCATTTCAAGATCAGACCACTGCTTTTTGGCCTCACCACAGCCCCCAGGGTGTTTACCAAATGCATGGCAGTGGTAGGAGCTCATCTCAGACTCCAGGTATTTTGAGTTTTCCCTTATCTCGATCACTCGCTCCTTACCGCTACCATCACACACCATCCATCACCTGTCAAGAGATTACACCCTGCATCTTTGTGCTTCAAGCCTGACCTGTTCCTTCTCATTCCTTTCTTTGTCTCTGTTCAACACAATGTTTTTTTTCCTCTGGTAAACTTTACCCCTACTCTGTCTTCCTAAGCTCAATCTTCCACAAAATCAAAAAAACTGCTTATTGTCAAATGTTAAATACTTTGTATATTGTAACTTGTTGACAAATGCCAAATGTAAACTGGGATCCTACTTTCTGTATATTTGTTATTATTTAAAATTGTACTTAGAATTTGGTATATATTGTGTGCACCTTATGAGTTCTGTTATTTTGTTGTGCAGATGTATTTTCTCTTGTATTGTTTTATTTTGCTTATTTTTTTGGAGCTGTTCTCCTCAGGTCTCTGCTGAAAAGGGCTTCTTGCCCAGTCAGACTAACCCAGTTAACAAATGTCAAATAAGTAAATAAATAAATAAATTATGAAAAGTCAAATCTACAACCTGCTGAACATTTGGAATTTATCAGAGCCCTAATAAACACTGTTACAGGAATCGCTTCACTCCTAGTGGACAGGCTCCAAAAAATCAGATCACAAGTAAACCATATAGTTCAGAACAAAAGTGTTCCAGCCAGTCTCAACCTATAGACACTGGGCTTGATGGCAGCCTCTATAACTCTAGTTCCCTTGGCCAGATGTCATATGCAGATTCTTCAATGGCTTCTAGCCTCACAATGGTTGTTAATGAATCAGTCAGTGTCATATCGTATCTTGATCACCAGTCGCTACAAACAAGACCTCTCTTGGTGACTCCATTCCAACGAAATTCTTTCAGGCCATCCTTTCATCCTTCCACAGCCCAAGCCATAGTGACCACAGATGCTTCCAAGATACAGTGTGGGGGGATTATCTGGGAAGGACTGTCCAAGGCACTTGGTCCCAACAGGAGGCCAATTTGCACATAAGTGTTCTAGAGATGATCAGCCATCACCACCTCTCTTTTCATTATATGCCTCATCCCCCTTCATCTCTCTGACAGTCCCACTTCTCCGCCAACCTCTGTCAGATGTCACACCAAGCACCTTTCTAGCTTTTTCCCTTACCACCTCTGCTGTGGCTGCCTAGTTGTCTGGTAACTCTTCACTGCCACCCAATACCTGTCTTAACTCTTCCCTGAACTCCACTTTACAGTCATCTTTTTTCAACTTCCTCCATTTGATCCTTGCCACTGCCCTCATTCTCCTCCTCTTCTTCTTGATCACCAGTGCCATCCTACAGACCAGCATCCTATGCTGTCAAACTACACTTTCCCCTGTCACCACTTTGCAGACTCCAATCTCCTTCAAACTGGCCTTCTAGGATATAATCCAGCTGTGTGCATCTTCCTCCACTCTTATACATCACCCTGTGCTCCTTCCTCTTCTTAAAATATGTATTCACCACAGCCATGCCCATTCTTTTCGCAAAATCCATTACCATCTGACCTTTTGCATTCCTGTCCTTAACACCATACCTACCCATCACCTCCTCATCCCCTCTTTTCCCTTCACCAACATGCCCACTGAAATCTGCTCCAATCATCATTCTTTCACCCTTGGGTACACTCTCCACCACTTCATCCAACTCTCTCCAAAGTTTCTCTTTCTCATCTGTCACACACCCAGCTTGCAGAGCATATGCACTAACAACATTCATCATCACACCATCATTTTCCAGCTTCATATACATCACTCTAACCAACACTCTTTTCACCTCCAAAACACTCTTGACATACTGTTCCTTCAGAATAACCTTACCCCATTTCTCCTCCCAGCCACACCATGGTAGAATTTGAACTCACCTCCGATACACCTGGCCTTATGCCCCTTCCATGTGGTCTCTTGCACGCACAATATATCAACCATCTTTCTCTCCATCATATCATCTAGCTCTTTCCATTTAGCAGTCATACTGCCAACATTCAAAATTCCTGTGCTGACTTCCGTACTGCTAACTTTCCTCCTGTCCTCTTGCCTCCGGGCATGCCATCCCCCTCTTCTTCTCCTTCTATTTCGGCCAACAGTAGCCCAATTTCCACCAGCATCCTGTTGGGTAACAGTACTGGTGGCGGTTGTTGTTAACCCTGGCCTCAACCTATTTGGTATGGAAATCTGCATTGTTCTCCGAAAATTTGATCTGGTAAAAATTTTAAACTGTATGCCCTTCCTGACTTAACCCTCTCCGTTTATCCAGGCTTGGGACTGGTTTGAAGCATCCCCAATGTCTGGGTTAACAGTATTTGAAGTATTCTGCACATTGTTTCCACAATTTCCATTTATTTATTATGTAACTTGCTCCCCTTTTCTAAAGATCTCTCTTCCTTTTATTTTATCTCTTATATTATTTAATACATCAAAACAGTATCTGAAATATTAAATGATATAAAAGAGAGAAAAGGACTGGAAGAGGGATCTTTAGAAAAGGGAGGGAGCAAGTTACATATAAATAAATGGAAATTATGGAAAGAACATGCAGAATAATGTTCAGGAGGAGGAGGAAGAGGATTGAGGGAAGTCAGAAATTCATCAACTAATGAGGGACTGTTTAAAAAATGGACAAACCAAAAAATGTGACATGTTAGCTATCTGTGTATACACCTGAAGAAGCTGTTTGTGAAAGCGGTTGTGTACCAATAAAACTGTGTTGCAGCTGAGTGGAATCCAGATCCTTGATTTGTTCTTGGAGAAATTTTGAAACTTTGGGTATACACTTTATCACTTTGAAGTCGTTGTGTTGGAGCCGCACCTCTGCAGTTCTTAGACTTTGTTGCTACCTGTGGACATTTACTTACATGTAACAGTGCTCTTTAGTCTTGTATTTCCTGCATCACACCTATAAAAGTAATGAAACCATGACAGAAATTGGTGTGCGTGATTTCTTGGGATCTGCAGTACTGTTTGCACTATAATATCATGGTATTGTTGGAAGTACATAGTTACTGGAACTCAACCAAGAGTATTAAGTACACAGCTGGAACTGGTTTGTTACAGGCAGAATAGATATGCTCTAACTGCTGTGCAGGAATGCTGCATCAGTCTCTTATGTAGTTGTCTGATAATTTATTAGAATTATATAAACTGTCATTAGTCATTAGATCACCCATCAACATAGCTTGAGAAGGGCTTAGGCATTTTGATAATAGTGTCACCTGTCAGCATGTATAACCACCATCTCTCCTGATGTAGAAGGATAAAGCCCTGACTATGCCTCTAACCATCCATATTTGATAAGTGGCCAGGGTGCCTGTTAGTTAGTGGAGGTGTTGGGGGAGGAGAGGAATGAAGAACAGCAGTGTGCACATGCTTGTTTCTCCTCTGGGATGGTTGAGAGCACTTGCTGGGGCACATGCTGTGTGTTTCAGCTTTCGATGGGGAGTGGGGTCACATTGATTTGCTGTCTGTAAGGGGGAGAGGCTTTGTTTGCATTAAATGCAGAAATTAGGACAGTACCCAGCAAGCCCATTGCACACCACTTCTTAGATGCCATAAGCATGCCTTAGAATGGTAGGGTGTATACAGAAATGCAATCCATGCTTCAAGAATGGTAGCTTCTGGTTTGTTTCCTTCTTTTTATGAGAAACGGAAAATCTGTAAGGCTTTTATCTGGGGAGTGAACAAACTCATAAGATGGCTAGATGGGACAAGTTAAATGATCAAAGGATGAGTTGGCAAGGAAAAAAAAGCAGCGTGCAGAATTTACATTGTTAGTAGAATTGCCTGATTCAGCATGTGTATTGGTTGTGACAGAACTCAGATGTGTTACCCAAACACTGTATGTGTCATGATTAAGGCACAATGAGATGAGCATTAACAGACCCTACAAAGGCTTCTTTTTTTTCTTTTTTTTTTCTTTTCACAGTGCCTATCTGTCCGCTTTAGAGATTACTAGGCAGATATCATTCAGGCAGCCACGAGGATATTTTCCATTACTGGGTTCAACTCTCTTGGTACAAACACTGCTTGGTACATTTTGTCTTTTGTTCAAAAGGAACTTTTTAAAAGGTTTTATTTGTAAAGAGGTGTGAAATTACCTTTTTTAAGAACATTTAATAAAGTATTATTTAAGACATAGGCAAACACATTAACAGAAAAGAAAACAAAAACATTTAACATTTTCCTTTAAAATACAATTTATGTGACATATATTTTCTTTGCTACTATCCATTATTACAACAATTTCTGAATTCCTGCTTTCCCTTAAAACCTCACTCCTCCTCCTCCTAAACATTATTATGCAGGTGTTATTCCCACAGTTTCAATATGCTTCTGTGTAATTTTCTCCTTCCCTTTTATAAAGACCCCTCTTCCAGTTCTTTAATTTCTCATAATATTCAGTACCTGAAGTATAGTTGATGTAGACTTTCATTTCCGTTTTCTAGTAATTGCTGTTTGGCAGCCAACAGAATTAGACTTAATTAAACCTTAGTATGTCTAGGCAATTTAGATCTTGTATTCCAGCTCAAAAGAATGACTTCTTTACGTATGGCCATTTGCTTGCCCACTATTTCTAATAGAGTACTCTGTAGGGAATTTTTAAAATTTGTCAATTCATTGCATTCCCAAAATATATGTTCCTAGTTAACTCTTTCTTCTCCATCACACCTCCAACATTTGCTATCTACTAATTTACTACATTTATTCTGCTATATGAAAAATGCTTTGAAGTCTGCTTGGGGTATCAAAATAACTATGCAAACACTTTCAAGCAAAGATCCTAAACCTTCTGTACTTGGTAGCATACTTGGGAGCCATACATATGTCTTCCCATTGTTGTCTTGGAAATTGCTTTTCCAATATCTGTTTCCAATCTTTTCTAACATTCTGTGATTGATTCTTATATTTGTCCTGCAGTATTTTATATACCCTACTAATAATCCCTTTTTAGCAGCTGCTTTTTTTCTGGACTTAGCTAAAATCTCTACCAGAGCAGGTCTTTCACTTAAAACCCCCTATCCTTTAATCTTTGCCTGTACTCTGATATCAAGCCCTGGTAGGGAAGGCAGTCTCAGGCCTGTAATCCAAATGTCTTTCTGGCCTCATCCCACTCTGTTAACTTTCCTGCTTGAGTTATTTGCTCCCAGTGTTTTGGCTCTTATACCACTTTTCTCCAATAAATTCCACCCCCTCTTGCCTATTTTCTGTACCCCCTACTTGCAGTCATCCTATTTGGCAAAATCTCCTTTCTCCATTCTTAAACTGGCTTAGTTCTTAGAATACTTTCTGCTGTTTTATGAATGTAATATTCTGAATAGTTATTATTCTTCTTAAGGATCTGCATCCAAAAATCCCACTGTCCCTCTGTTTCTTGAACTTCCCCTTGCTCATCATCATCTCTTCCCACTTTGAATTATAACCTTCTGCTTATGTTATGTATACGAGCTTTAACTGTGTAGCTGTAAAACATTCAAAAACCTAAACCACCCTGTTCTATTGGAAGGGCCAAATTATCCCACTCTTGCCCTCTTTCCCTCCTAGATAAATTCAGTTCTTAATCATTGTCCACAACTTTTCCTCGGGTTGATAAAAGTGTGCCTGACCCGTATACAAGACTAAAGTGACTAAAAACATTTCTGTTGCTTGTATGTTACTATTGATATCCACGAATAAAGAGTTTTGAGTTTCTCAATTTTTTATTGCCTTTTGTTTAGTCTCTCTCCACATACCCTTAGCTGTCATAACAGAAGCCTTTTTAATCCATACTCCTAAATACTTCATCTTATCATGCCCCCATAAATGTGGGTAGTACTGAATCAATTCATATGTGGGTACATCATTTGCAGCTATAACCTTTGTTTTATCTTCATTAATTTTACATCTCCCCAAAATTGAAACTATCTCAAAATGTTCCACAACAGTGAGATATCCTTTTTTAGATGTATCAGGTTCAAAATAATATCATCTGCAAATAAGGCCAACTTTTTTTATTTTGATTACCATACTAATTATATCTTTATATTTTTGAGTTCCTTATTTTCTTTGCCAGTGGCTCTAAATATAAAACAAATAACAAAGGGCCCTGTCTGTCTCCAATGTTCAAACACATCGTATCTTAGAGGAACCCTCCCCTTTAATTCTTGGCTATGACCCTTCATATATCCTTCTAATTAAAGTTAACATTGCATCAGGGAATGCAAATGCTTCCAGTGCTATACTCAAAAAATTCCAGCTTACTATGTAGTATGCTTTCTCTGCAACAAGACCCACCAACAACAGAGGTGTTTTCATGCATTCTGCTTCCCTTTGAATCATCATTGTTTTATTAATGTTGTCAAATGTTTTCCCCCTTTCCACAAAAACTGCACTAATTGATGTCTGTCAATGTTGGTATCACCTTTGTGATTCATTTAGCTAGTAAAGATGTAAACACTTTATAATTGTGGCTTAAAATTGAAATGGGTCTGTATGAAGCTGGGTCTGAAGGGTCTTTGCCATCTTTAGGTAACACAGCCACCACAGCTTTTTTTCCAAGATGTTGGTGCTTCCCCTCCTTTTAAAAAAAATACTGTTAAACAAAACCTTCAAGATCTTTATTACTTTCATCCCACAGGAATGACATCTGTCCCTGGAGACTTTTCTGAAAGTTGATTTTAATCACTGTTTTTATCTCATCACCTTCTATTTTAACTGTTAGATGTTGAGCCTCATTTACCTCTAACCTTGGCACAAGTCTTCCATAAGCATTTCCATTGATGTTCTTTCTTGATTTCCACATTTCTCTGCTTGTGCAAATTTTCATAACATTTTTGGAACAGCTCTAAAACCTCTACAAGATCTCTGGTTATTTTTCTTGGTATAGGTTCCTCAAGTTTGGTGACAACCCTTTCAGTATTCTGTTCCATTAAGTTGTTGTGCTAAATGTTTTTGTGTTCTGGAGTTATCAAATGATCGTTACTTAACTGCAATCTTTCAAACTTATGTATATTATCCAGATGTTCCCATATTTTCTCTGTAGCACTCTTCATTTGCTCCTCCTATTCTTCTATGAGATTTCCCTTATTCTGCAATATTTTAACCTTTGTCAGCCCCTCTAAGTAATTTCTACTACTTCTTAACAATATCTGTTTCTCTTTCAGCTCCATTTTTAAAGTCCATTTTCATTTTATCCCAGTTGCTAGCTAAAATTTTGAAGATATTTGTTTTCTCTAATAACTCTTGAATAATTTCCACTACCCATTCCTTAAATATATTTTTAACAGGTACATGTGAAAGCGTCAGTGTCTTATGCTTACTTCATTAGCCTCCATTTTTATGTTGATTTTTATTGGTGGATGATCAGAAATAGTTACTGGATGTATGTCAAAACTTTCAATTAAATGCACACGTCCTTGTGAAATATAATTTCTATCTAGTCTGTCCTTGTTAATGTACCTTGGGGAATAATACGTAAATTCTGAGAGTTCCTAGTACTTAATTCACACCTTATGTACCAGATATTTTCATAATTTCTTTCAGAAATCAACCCACTTTTGTTTTATTGCCCCTTCTAGGTCCCTCTGATATGCATCAGTATTGCAAATCAAATTTCAGTCCCTACTTTTAAGTAATACTCCCTACTGAAAGCCGAATATTTCTCTCCAAATCTTCTTAAGCTCCATAATAGCAGTTCTCAGTGGAATAGAAATTCAAGACCTTGTAATCATCCTCCCTTGCCAGTAATCCCTTAAGTCTACCACGAGTCTACCATTTATGTCTTTTTTCCTCATTAATCACTATTGGAGCTCCTCTAGCAATTAGAAAATTACTCTCCTTTTCTTCTGTCCCTGATATTCTGCTGAATATCCATTCTGAAATCCTCTATTTGTCAAGCTGACATGCTCACTTCTTTCCAAATGTGTCTCTTGCAGCACTGCTATTTGCACTCTGCATTTTTTTTTTACTTTTTATTAGGTTTTGAATAACAAATCACTATAAGATATTAACATAGTTAACTAAATATAAACAAAGAGAAATAAAAAAACACAAACTATATGCAAGTCAATAACAAAGAAAATTTCCTAATCATTATTAAGATTTATTTAAAAGATCTTTAAGTTTTAGCCATGACAATTGTTTGTGTGTAACATCTGATGTTTTTGCGCAAGGCGTAAATAATTCCCTTTTGCATACAATTTTTGCTCAAGAAAGAAAGTCTGAAAATGAAAGGATTTTTTGCATTTAATGTAACAATTTTCCTTGCAATCGGAAGAAGAGACCAGAGAAGATGTACTTGTGTTCTTGGTGTGGAATCTGGTATTGGTGCATTATTTATTTAACATTTGTTTAACATTTGTTGACCGGGAATGTCCGACTAGGTTCCATAGAGCCTGTTTTCAGCGGAGGCCCGGGGAGAAATGCTCCATTAAATAATAATAACAAACCCATTATTTCAGAACAGTCAGACCACAATGCTTTTGTAGCATTTTTGAAATCTGTGCAAAATGGCATTATCATTCTGCACTCTAAGAACATGTGTGACCAGTCTGCATCTAAAGTTTCTTCACATCTCCAACATTTGACAATGGCTTTCTATATACTGAGGCATTTTTGTGTGGAGTTAGGAAACTCCGATGTAGAAACTTCCATGTAAAGATTTTCCAAAAAGGGTATGAGGTTGTATTATTGATGGATTTAAATATTAGATTTTTATTGGCGTCTGAAAAAATAGCTTTATTTACTTTTGTGGAATAATTATAAAAACATTCATTAATTTTCGAGAATGCAACTCTCTTAAGTTTTACATATTATCAACAAAGATGATTTATTTTTATTATCTAAGGCATTTATTCCAAAGAAAAATGAAAAATGTGAAGGTAATGCTCAATGCTAGAAGTCTAAACCTCAAACTGCACTCTCTTGAGGCACTCCTAAAAATGGAGAAAATCGATATCTGTGCAGTAACTGAGACCTGGTTCAAGGCTCCAGAGAGCACCCCTGCAATACCAGGCTACAACTCTTACCACACTTTTCGGCCACCAAACCAGGATCGAAACACTAAAGGTGGAGGAGTGTCTATATTCATCAAGGATATTCACACCACCAGGTTAGCTGCCCAACACAATGCGTCTGAAATTCTCCAGGTACAACTAACACTAGGTAAGACTGCAATCCAAATTGTAGCTTGCTACAGATCCCCCATTATGCCCCAAGATTCTTACAACACCTTTCTAAACATACTGAAAAATACTAATATGCAACCAAACACCCTAATACTAGGTGATTTCAACTACCCTGTCATTAACTGGAAAAACAACTTCTGTACCAACACCTTTGCCCAATGGTTCTTGGAATTCATAAATTCCAATGCCCTGGATCAGCTAATCCATAGTCCCACCAGGACCTCCAATATCCTAGACCTGGTCATTACCAACATGGGAAATCGATACTCCACACCTATGGTCACCCCCTCGTTGGTCAGGTCAGACCATAAGCTAATCACCCTTAACATCCACATCCCACCCTCACCCCCCCAGTAAGAACACCTCCATAAAAAACTTCTCCAAAGCCAGCTTCATGCTGTTCAAGTCAGAAGTTACAAACTTCATGACATCCATGCAGACGGGAACTGAAAGTTAGACTGCTGAGTCCTACAGTAAGGCACCGTACGAGCACATCCACTCATGCATGAATTGTGCCATCCCAAATAGAACCAAGATGTTCTCCTCCAAAAAAGGGAGACCAATCTGGTGGTCCCCTGCCATAAACAAACTTTACAACAAAAGGAAGAAACTGTTGCAGAAAAGAGGAAAATCCCAGGATGCAAAAAGCTCTCTTACCAGCCTCATTAAGAAGCTGAGATCCCTCATAAAATCTTCCAAAGCTAGTTACGAAAATAAAATTGCCAAAGATTCCAAAGACAACCGCAAGGCATTCTATAACTTTGTCAAGAATCTAAATGGCAATGCTCAGATCTGCTCTGAGCTACAGCAGAATGGCATTAAATATACTGATCCAAAGGATATTGCCAATATCCTGGCAGATCTATTAATTGCCAACTTCACCCCCCCCCACCCCCTAAATGGCCCATCTCAATACCAGAAGATTGCTAAATTCCGGTAATAACGGCCACACAGGTAAAAAACACACCCTCCAAAGCTAAGAATACAGCATCCATGGGACCAGATGACATCCCGGGCTGTGTACTATATGAAATACAAAATGAACTGGCACCTCACCTAAGTGTCATGTTTAATCATACCCTCACCTCAGGCTTCATGCCCACTGAGTGGTGCACAGCTACAGTTATCCCACTCCACAAGGGGGGATACACCTTGGATCCCAGGAACTACCGCCCCATCAGTCTGACGAGCCTGATCTGCAAGGCCATGGAACGTATTATCATGGAACTTATAAACAAAGACATTGGCAACCTTCAAATACTGGACCCCATCCAGTTTGGGTTCATGAATCTGATTGGCTTCTTCGAATCAGTCTCCAGAGTCATGGACGAGGGTAAGACAGTCCACACAGCGTATCTGGACCTCGCCAAGGCCTTTGACACCATCCCCCACTCTGGAATCTGAGACCAGTTGTTTTACATTAGGAAGGTTTGTGGCATGCACTGTGGTGGCAGGACAGGTAGCTTTCATCCTTCTAAGTTGGGAACTGCTGATTGAGAGCCCAGTGTCTGTTATTCTTAAAGTGTATTAGTTCTGGTTTAAGCACTTGGGCTTCGGGCCAGGTATTTTACATTAAGAAGGTTTGTGGTCTGCACTCTTGTGGGAGAAGAGGCTGGACTCTGCCCTTCTGAGCTGGGAATTTCTGGTTAAAGGTTTATAGTGCCTGAATATTTGAACTGTATCTTACTGAAATTGGTACACCTTGTTTGCTGTAGCATAGACTAGATCCAGGCCTGCTGAATCTAGCTTTATTTATATGCTTGTTGTTTGTTTGCTTGTTATTTCCCTGGAACGCTAATTCCACCTAATACGCGGATTCTCAGCACTTCTGTGGATCACTAGTGATATCTGCATTGCTTACTGTACTTATTTCCTTGTTTCACTTGAAAGAAAGTTACTGTTTGTCATTTTTGCATTTAAGTTACCCGTAACACATTGCACTTAAGTTACCTGGCACTTGCTCACTAAAGCAATTATATAAGTCAGCACTAAAAATTAAAAGCACTACACCCTCACTCCCCACTGGCCCTGGTTTTCAATTATTAAGGAATTCCCAGTATTATTCTAGCATGTCCAAAGGTCAGTTGGCAATCTCCTCTCTGGTCCAGCTGGTGAATCTGGGAATCTTGAGGCAATGTTACAATTGCCTCATGTACACAGACAACCCTCTCCTCCTCCCAACAAATTCCAACACATGTGAGAGATGTAACCATATAGCCAAACTGGAGGCTAAGCTCTCTCAACTCAGTACTGGCATAACCAGTCAGGAGGAGAAGGAAACCACACTCACTACAATTCCAGTCTCACATAGACCTACCACGACAACAAACCAAACACATAATCACACAAAAACATACTCGGAGGCTCTAAATAAAGATCTGCCGAAGCAGCAGAGACCTCCAAAGCAGACACCCAAGCAGCCGCTACCCCAAAACAAAACACGTGCAACACATATCTCACAAAGCCAGTGTGCCGAACAGTCACAGCCCTTAAGACTAAACAACACACCTGATACACTTGTAATAGGTGACTGTATCGTCAGACACACTGACGTCCCGCTCACCAGGCTGAACAAGGAGAGGGTCACGGTGAGCAGCCTGGTGGGCACTAGGATCCGCCACATAACACAAGCACTCAGGTCACTCCAAGGCAAGTACAAATATGACTCAGTCATTGTCCATGCTGGTGTGAATGACCTGAGACGTACCTCCCTGGACTACATGAAAAGAGACATAAAGGAGCTCTCTGAGCATGTAGCCCAGGCCGGTATGACCCTGACCTTGAGTAGCATCTTACCCTCACCAAGAATGATGCCACAATATGAAGACAAGATGATCAATTTCAACAATTGGCTTAAGTGTTGGTGTCATTCAAAGGGGATCCAATGCCTGTCAGCTTGGGATGATATGCTCGACAAGCCACGATGCTTTGCTAGGGACGGCTTGCACCTGTCACCCCTGGGCTTTTGGATATTGGCAAAGGCTCTTGCTACCCCCATAGTGCCTTTTTTAGGCAAGGCTCAAAAGATAAACCCACCTCCATAGGTATCACAAGGGATAAGAAACTAAGAGTAATGCTACTCAACGCCAGAAGTCTAAACCTCAAGATGCACGCACTCGAAACTCTCCTTAGCATGGAGAACATCGATATCTGTGCAGTAACAGAAACCTGGTTCAGGGCTCGAGAGCACCCAAGTACTACCAGGTTATACCTCATACCATGCTTTTTGGCCCCAAAACTTGGACCGAACCACAAAAGGAGGGGGAGTATCGATATTCATCAAAGATACCCACACCTCCAGGTTGGTGGCAAAGCACGAAGCATCAGAGACTATCCATGTGCAACTAACAGTGGGTAAAACTGCCTTCCAGTTTATAGCCTGCTACAGACCACCCTCCCAAACCCAGGAACCCCACTCGGCCTTCCTGAGAACACTGGAAAATATGAAGGTCTCTCCAAACACCATTATATTGGGCGACTTCAACTACCCAAACATAGACTGGGAGCATTACTCTAGCTCCAACACCCTAGCCCAAAGGTTCCTTGAATTTATAAACTCAAATGCTATGGAACAACTTGTTACCACTCCCACAAGAGGGGAAAACATACTGGACCTGATCATCACCAACATGGGGACTCTATGCTCCAGACCAGAAGTGTATCCCTCACTGGTAAGATCAGACCATAAACTAATCTCACTGGATATTCACATCCCGACCCCACCCCCTGCCCAGAAAACCACAGTGAAAAACTTCTCTAAAGCAAATTTCACACTCCTCAAAACTGAGGTGGAATCCTTCAAAGTCCCCGGGCCTGTGGAAAATACGGCCAAGACCGCAGAATCCTTTATAAACGCATTCTATGAACACCTTCAGGAATGCATGGATCATGTGATCCCAAATAAAACCAAGACCCAGTCCTCCAAAGGCGGACGTCCTGTCTGGTGGACCCCAGCCATAAACAAACTATACAACAGAAGGAGGAAGCTACTAAATGATAGAGCAAAATCCCAAAAAGGGAAGGCATCACTGATCAGTATTAGCAAAAAACTACGGGCACACATAAAATTGTCTAAGGCCAGCTTCAAGAGAAAAATTGCACAGGACACTAAGGATAATCACAAGGCTTTCTTTAGTTATGTTAGGAACCTGGGTGGTAATTCCCAGATATGCTCAGAATTAGTCCAAAATGACAAAAAATACACTGAACCCACAGACATTGCAAACATCCTAGCTGACAGGTTCAGCGCAAACTCCCCCCCCCCCACCAAAAGGGCAAATATCTATCTCAGCAGAGTGCTGCCCCCCTGACATCTCAGATGCTCAGGTAAGAGCCGCCCTCTCCAAAGCAAAAAACACAGCATCAATGGGACCAGACGGTGTCCCGGGCTGTGTCCTACATGAACTCCAAGAAGCGCTAAACCCAAACATAAAACTACTGTTCAATCTCAGCCTTACTACAGGATATGTGCCCAAAGAGTGGCATACAGCAACAGTGGTCCCTCTCCATAAAGTTGGTGCCTCAACGGATCCTGGAAACTATCGCCCCATAAGCCTGACTAGCTTGGTCTGCAAAGTTATGGAAAGGATCATCATGGACCTCATAAATAAAGATATTGGGGACCTACAGACACTGGATCCTACCCAGTTCGGCTTTGTTAAGGGCAGATCCTGCCTCTTAAACCTGGTTGATTTCTTTGAAACAGTCACCAAGGCCATTGACGACGGGAAGGTGGTCCACACAGCCTACCTGGACCTCACAAAAGCCTTCGATACCATACCCCACTCGGGCGTTATAGATAACTCACCAGCTTAAATATAAACCCCTATGTCACTAGATGGATTGCAAATTGGCTCAAGGACAGAACCCACATGGTTAGAATTGCTGGAGCCATGTCAGACTCCAAACCAGTTACAAGTGGTGTCCCACAAGGCTCAGTCCCGGGACCTCTCTTGTTCGGTATATATTTCTTGGAGGTACAGGCCAACACGGAAGGACTGTGGCTGACCAAGTTTGCAGATGACTGCAAACTGGGCGCCATAATCGACTCTCCAGCCGACACAAGCATCCTCCAAAAGGGCCTCATAGAAACAGACAACTGGTGCCAGAGCCATGGCCTCAAGCTAAATGCCAAAAGTGTATAGTCATCCCTTTGGCAAAACAAAGTGCCCACAAATTACCACATAGGTGGTAATCCATTAAGTACAGAAGAAGTAATTAGGGACCTGGGGTCCCAAGTTGATAGCAATCTCTCATTTGACAACCACGTGGCCAAAGTGGTTAGAAAAACATTTTATATAGCCCACCTAATCATGAAGGGATTCACATCTAGATCAGGGGATGTCATCATGTCTCTTTACTCATCCCTCATCAGGCCCATAATTGAGTACAATGCCCCTTTTGGGATGTACCTTACCAGACACCTGCAGCAACTGGAAAGAACCCAAAAGTACCTCACCAAGAGGATCAAAGGGCTCAAACAGATGCCATATACTGCCCGGTTAAAGAAACTCCAGCTCTACTCAGTGGCATACCACCTGTTCAGAGGCGATCTGTGCCTGACGTATAAAGCCATGTCCAACCCGGAATTAATGGACATGCTGCACCTCAGAAAATCCAAATCCCATCGAGCTACACGCTCGAGAGACTTGAACCTCAGCACTGAAATAAACAGGACATGCTGGAGGGACAGATTCATAACCCAGAGGCTCCCTTCACTCTGGAATAAAATCCCAGTCCAGGTTAAGCAGAGTCCCTCATTGACTCTCTTCAAGAGGAATCTTGATGAGTGGATGGGAGATCGTAGGTTTACCCCGGGTATCACTTCTGTGTCACTGTTAGACAGAGGCACAGTATACTAACCTCGAAAAAGGGCATAGCAAAATAAATTTAAAATGGGTGGCGAAAGCCTAACACATTCTGGCTAGGCTTATAAATGCCCTAGGGCAGATAGCCTAGTATGAACCTATGAATCATAGATAAAGTTACTAAGCTGGGATTAATCACTACTTCACTCGATGGGTTGCCAACTGGCTTACTGACAGAACCCACACTGTAAAAGTAGCTGACTCCAAATCCAGCTCCAGACAAGTGACAAGTGGAGTACCTCAGGGTTCAGTCCTGGGACCACTCTTGTTTGGCATCTACTTCTCTGAAGTACAGGCCAACACTAAGGGACTCTGGCTAACAAAGTTTGCAGATGACTGCAAACTGGGAGCCATTATTGAATCCCCAAATGATGTCGATATTCTACAAAAGGGCCTTACAGAAACAGATGCTTGGTGTCAGAGCCATGGGCTCAAGCTCAATGCCAAGAAATGTATAGTTATCCCCTTTGGGAAAAAACATGTACCCATGAATTAAGGCATAGGTAGCAGTACACTAAACACCGAAAGTGTGATAAGAGACTTAGGGACACAAGTGGACAGTGGTCTCACCTTCAATAACCACATCGCCACAACAATCAGGAAATCCTACAATGTGGCACACCTCATCAGTAAGGGCTTTTCATCCAGAAAAAAGGAGGTCATTGTCCCACTGTACTCATCCTTCATTAGACCCATTATAGAATACAATGCCCCATTTGGTATGTAACTCTCAAGACGTCTGCAACAACTGGAAAGGCCGCAGAAATACCTCACTAAAAGAATCACAGGCCTAAAGCAGATGCCCTATGCTGACCGCGTTAAAAAACTCCACGTATACTCTGTCGCATATCATCTACTCCGAGGCGATCTCTGCTTAACATACAAGGCCATGTCAAACCCAGAGCTGCTGGACATGCTACACTTAAAGAAATCCCAATTCCTGAGAGCCACACGCTCCAGGGATCTAAACCTTGTCATCACAATAGGGATAGGTTCCTGACCCAGAGACTCCCCAGACTCTGGAACAGACTACCCATACGTGTCAAGCAGGGTGACTCTTTGGCCGTCTTCAAAAGGAACCTTGATGATTGGATGGGAGAAAGGAAATTCACCCCGGGGATCATGTCCAGGGAAGTAAATAGTGTGGGAAGAAATAGCCAGGGAATTGTTATGACTAAGCTTGTATAGGGCCTAGGGCCGATAGCCTAGTACCAACCTATGAAAATAGTTAATGACTTATGAATTGTCACCAAGCTTGTATTTAATCTTGATTTTTAACTCATTAGTGATAAATTATCTAAATATTTGTATATTTAGCCATTTATTTTGTTTTATATTATACCTATACATAAGAAATTTTGACTCAGATATATTATTGTTGTTCAAAAATGGGTGCCAAAATTTCAAACCATTATCTTCCATTTCTTTTATTTTGTTTTAATTAAATGAGTCTAGACATTCGTTAGTGAGAGCAATGGGGAACATTAAGAATAATAATTTTTTATAAGGTATTTACTATGCATTATGTTCTTAAAGTTGTTTAAAATATAATTAATTGTTTGTTTGTTTGTTTGTTTTTGTCTTTCAATAAAAGGGGTAAAATGAATTTTTTTTTTTGGTGTTAAAAATTGAATCCTTTATAACCAGGTATAATCTGTCTGTATCCAAGAACATCCTTTTACTTATTTCTACATTATTAATTGAGAGTGAAACTGACTTATGAATGTTTTTCTAGTTGGAAGTATAATTAGAATTCAGCCACTGGCTCATTAAAATAAGAATAGCTGATTCTTTATATAACTCAAGATTTGGAACTGATTCTGCATATAAGTCAAGATTTGGAAAAACTATTTCACCATCTTCCCAAGTTCTGCAGTGCCAATCAAAGTCTATTTTCTGTTTTTGAGGATGCCATAAAAACTTAAGTAATAATGAATTTAATTGTTTCATTTTTTTGAGAAGTAATGAAGGCCTGTATAAGTAATAACATTTTTGGTAAAATAATCATCTTTATCAAAATTATTCTATCTTCCATGGTGAAAAACATTTTATTCCAGTCCTCCAATTATTTTTTTATTATGTTAATTAAACTTGTATAATTTACTTTCGTTGATTCATTCCAGTTAGATTTTATAATCACACCTAAATATTTAAATTGTTCTTTTCCCAATTAAATTCATTATATTTTCTCAGTAAACTACTTAGTTTTTATTTATCAATAATATTTCAGTTTTATTATGATTAAATCTTAAGCATGATCTTTTCTCACTAGGTGGGTTGCTAAGGTGGGAACTAAGATCAGGTGGCATGATGCCAGGGTAATGCTACTGGCTAGGCTTGTAAAGGCTCCAGGGCCATTGGCCTAGTACACACCTATTAACGTATGAAAAGTTTATTGAGTTCATCATATGTTCAAGAGCTGTATCTTAGAGCAAGATTTTTTTACCAACAAAAAAAATTTTACTTTGGGATTTGTTCTTATAAAGTTTACAAAAGGTTCTAATGATAAAGCAATAACAGAGATGATAATGGGCAACCTTGTTTTGTACGTTTTAAATTTTTAGAGGACTTGACAAAAATGCCCTCATTTTCATATACCGAATTCTCATATAATCTATTTATTAGGTCTATAAAACAGTTGAAAATGTATACTGTTTGAGAACATTAAACAGATACATCTAGTTTATAAAATTAAATACTTTATCTAAGTCTAGACTAATGATTCAAAGTTCCTTTTTCTCCTGTTCATAAAATCAAAGAGAAGAGTCAAATGACATTAATTTGAACTTTTCTGTTTAGTATGAAACCTGCTTGGTCATGACCAAGGGTTTGACATCAGCTGATTTACTCTTTTCGCAAAAACAGACATAAACATTTTGTAATCAACATTTAGGAGAGAGATAGGTTGATAAGAAGAGCATAATTTGGGATCTTTATCTTGTTTTAAAATGGGAGAGACCATAGTGTATTTCCATGAGGGAAAGTTACTTGAGATTTATTTCTGAAGTCTTCAAATGCTTTTATTAGAATTCTTAATGTATTATCTGGTAATAATTTATATATTTCTGGTATTAGTCCATCTAAACCTAGAACTTGGTTGTTTTAAGATTTTTAATTTGTTCCTTTGATTCTTTAAGAGATATTGATTTAGGTTCATAAGTTCATAGGTAGGTACTAGGCTATCGGCCCTGGGGCCTATACAAGCCCTGTCAAAAAGGTACCCTGGCTTTTGCCACCCAAGAAAATTATTTTCCTGTGCCACTGTCGAGCAGAGCCACAGAAGTGATCCCCGGGGTGAATTTCCTATTGAGGAGATTTGTTTGATATAGATAGGTAGTTTATTCCAGAGTATGGGAAATCTCTGGGACAGGAATCTATCCCTCTGGCATGTTCTGTTTATTGTGGTGACAAGGTTTAAGTCTCTAGAGTGTGTAGTTCGGAGGGATTGGAATTTCTTTAAGTGGTGCATGTCCAACAGCTCTTGGTTTGACATAGCTTTGTATGTTAGGCAGAGATCTCCTCTGAGTAGGCGATATGCGACAGAGTAAAGCTGGAGTTTTTTGAGACGGTCTGCGTAGGGCATCTGTTTGAGGACAGTAATCCTCTTTGTGAGGTATTTCTGCGGCCTTTCCAGTTGTTGTAGATGTCTTGTGAGGTACATACCAAAAGGGGTATTGTACTCTATAATGGGTCTAATGAGTGATTAGTAGAGGAGAACAATGACCTCTTTTTTTCTGGATGAGAAACCTTTTGTGATGAGGTGTGCCACATAGAAGGATTTCCTGACAACTGTGGTGGTGTGATTATCAAAGGAGAGACTACAGTTCACCTGTGTCCCAAGGTCTCTTATCACACTTTTGGTGTTAAGTATACTACCGTCTATGTTGTAGTTCATGGGTACAGAGTTTTTACCAAAGGGGATGACAATGCACTTTTTGGCATTGAGTTTGAGGCCATGGCTTTGACACCAGGCATCTGTCTCAGTGAGGCCCGTTTGTAGAATGTCCACATCGTTAGAAGTTTCGATTATGGCTCCTAGTTTGCAGTCATCTGCGAACTTCGTTAGCCAAAGACCTTCTGTGTTAGCCTGTACTTCAGAGAAGTAGATACCAAACAGGAGAGGACCCAGGACTGAACCCTGTGGTACTCCACTTGTCACTGGTCTGAAGTCGGATTTGGAGTCTGCTACTTTCACAGTGTGGGTTCTGTCAGTGAGCCAGTTGGCAACCCATCTTGTGACATAGGGATTTATACCTAGTTTAGTGAGTTTATCTATAATTCCAGAGTGGGGGATGGTGTTGAAAGCCTTGGCAAGATCTAGATAGGCTGTGTGAACCACCTTACCCTCATCTATGGATTTGGTGACTGCTTCAAAGAAGTCTATCAGGTTTAGGAGACATGATCTGCCTTTTACAAACCCGAACTGGATGGGATCCAGAGTTTGGTGATTACCAATGTCTTTGTTTATAAGTTCCATGATGATACGTTCCATTGCCTTGCAGACCAGGCTTGTCAGGCTAATGGGGCGGTAGTTCCCAGGGTCTGTGGTGGCCACCCCCCTTGTGGAGTGGGATAACCGTTGCTGTGCACCATTCAGCAGGCACAAAGCCTGAGGTGAGGGTATGATTGAACATGGTACTTAGGTGGGGTGCCAGTTCATTCTGTAGTTCGTGTAGAAGGCAGCCTGGGATGTTGTCTGGTCCCATGGATGCTATGTTCCTGGCATTGGAGAGTGTGGTTTTTACCTGTGCAGCCGTGATTACAGGAACTTTGCATTCTTCCGGTATAGAGATGGGCTGTTTAGGGGCTGAGAGAGGGGTAAAATTAGCACTGAACCAATCTGTCAGGATGTTGGCAATATCAGTTGGGTCTGTATGTTTATTGCTATTGTGCTGTAACTCAGAGCAGATCTGAGTGTTGCCATTGAGATTCTTGACATAGCTATAGAATACTTTGTGGTTGTCTTTAGAATCAGTGGTGATTTTGTTTTCATAACTAGCTTTGGAGGATTTTATCAGGGATCGCAGCTTCTTACTGAGGCTGACCAGGGAGCTCCTCCACTCATGGAATTTTACTCTCTTTTGCAAGAGTTTCTTCCTTCTGTTGTACAGTTTGTTTATGGCAGGGACCACCAGATTGGCTTTCTTTTTTTGGAGGATAGCGTCTTGATTCTGTTTGGGATAGCACGCTCCATGCACTCATGTAAGTGCTCATAAAGTGCAATTGTGTAGGATTCAGTAGTCGTAACTGTATTGTCCATCTGCATGGGTGTCATGAAGTTCACCACTTCTGTCTTAAGAAGCATGAAGTTGGCTTTGGAGAAATTTTTTACCATGGTTTCCTTAATGGGGAGTGGATCCAAAACAGATAGCGTACGGCACCAGGACCAACCGGTCAACACAAGGATGTATCGAAAGTAAAAACAGCTGAATTGCTGAAAACAGTAGAAAGATACTTCCTCGTAAGTTCTTTGTGAACGCAATTTAATGTAAAAACGTTTTCGCTTCTAAAACAAAAGGAGCTTCATCAGACAGTTGAAAACACAAGACATCATCAATTTAAACATATGGAAAGGAAATGATGTCATTTCCTTTCAAGCGTACATCTGTTTTTTAATAAACCTTTTATATATTTGTAAAAATAAATATTTTCAATCACTTACAAGTGTACCCAAGGCACACAATCACATAAGAAAATACAGTTTAACAATAAAACTGTTTATACATATTTGTACGCAAATGAATTAAAAACATGTTTCAGTTAAAACCATGTTAACACTATGACTTTGTAGTAAAGTTAATAAATACTTTAAGGTTTTTTTTTTTTAAAATAATCCTCTTAGAAAGAAAAATGTAGGTTGTTAGAAAAACCTTTTGTAAAAACAAATCCACTCTTATTAGGTGTACAAAAATTCAGCCTCACTATAAAATTAAGTGTTTTTAAATGGTTGTGAAAACACACTAAAGGCAATACAAATTAAATAGACCTGCACAAGTAAAGATGTTTAAAAATATTTAAAAACCTGTTTTTAAATTTTACACTAAGGGGTGTTGACAAAGTGGGGATAAAGTGTGTATAGAGATAGAGACAAATAGGTTACCTTAAGTAACTTTTATATTTCAGCACAGCCAGGATGTTACATGCTTCATTTAATCCTGGGTAAGAAAAAGCAATAAGGCGTAACTGCCATTCTAATTCTCTAATCTCAAGTAGAAGAGGTTGTGGACCACCTCTTATACCTACATTTACACTATCAATACCCATGTAAGAGAAGCTATGTCCCGTATGTTTAATGATATGTTTAGAAAGTGCGTTGTCGCCCTTTTTATTCCTAATTGCATAATTATGTTGGTAAAGACGGTCTCTTAATCTGCGATCCGTCTTACCAACATAAAATGCAGGGCAGCAATTACAAAACGCAAGATACACCACAGATTTAGTATTGCAAGTGATTTTATGGTTGATGTTGTATTTAATACCACTTACAGAAAAGGTGTTGCCTACTTTTAGAAGTCTGCACAAATTACACATGCCACAAGTAAAAGTGCCATTTTGTCTAGAGAAAAAATCAATTGGATCTTCCCTTGATTGAAGTAATTCTTTCAAGTTGTTACCCCTCTTAAAAACAAAGGAAGGTTGTAAACCCAAGGTTTCAATTAACTGTGAGTTGTTCAAAATGAAGAACCAATTTTTCTTAATGATTGAACAAATGGCATTTATGTGTCGATTGTAAGTGATAACTAGACTAGACTTAAAGTCGAAACTAGTAGTTTTTTGTAAGGTGCTTGGTTCATCACACACCACATCAACCTCAGGATCCATAGACAAAAATGTGTAACATCCTGGTTCCAACCTGTGTATAATAGGGGAATCAACTTTCCGTTGTAATAGAAGGGGTTTGTAAAACCCATTCTCTCTCTTGAGAGAGACCTCATCGATTAAACAATCAATGAGCTCAATAGGGTACCCCCTATTAGAAAACATGGTCTTAAGGTTTAGACACTCGGTATCAAAAGCTTCAATGGTGTTACACATACGTACAGCACGGACCAATTGGCCTTTCACAATTGACTTCCTCTGTTTCCATGGGTGGTTGCTGTCAAAATGGAGGAAGCCATTACAGTAGGTTGTTTTCCTGAAGATACTAGACAAATAACCCTGATGAACCACATCTTTAACCAATTTGATGTCAAGGTAATCAATTTCTCTCGTAGAAAAATGATGAGTAAATTTTAAGAATGTGGAAGAGCTATTCATGTATTTGACCAAATTAGTAGCCTGCTGTTCATCACCATCAAAAAGGATGAATACATCATCCAAAAACCGAGTGTAAAATCTAATAGAACTTTGAAAGGTGATATTATTCAAAAGACAGGTATTCTCCCAGTGTGCGACTACTAAATTTGCTACACTACCACCGCAGGGTGAACCCATTGCAATCCCTCTTTTTTGTAAGTAGTAATGCTTATCAAAGATGAAAAAATTGGAGGACAGGACAATGTCCAACAGTTGTGTAACAACTGAAATCTCATCACTAGAAGCTTCCAATTTTAAAAGCATTAATTCAACCCATTCAATAGCCTCCTGATGTGGAATAGATGTATATAAATCAACTACATCTATTGTTAGAAAATTAAGAGACATATCGAAAGGGATCTTATCCATGGATTGGAGGAAAGACCATGAGTCTTTACATATCTGGGGGATGAGTTTAAGATACTTAGAAATGATATGGTCGACTACCCTGGCACAAGGGTGGGTGATAGAGTTCCTACCATCAATCAAAGCCCGCATTGGTGGGTCAATTAAGTTTTTATGAATTTTCGGGATCCCAAACATGATTGGGATCCTCGGAAAAGAGATGTTAATAAAGTTAAAGGTGTCAATATCGATCAAACCATCGATAAACAGATCTCTAAAATACCCTTTAATTCTATTATGTTGACCAGACATCTCATTTAAGGAAGATGGCTCATATGCGGGCGAATCCAGGACTCTTAACATCCTAGAATTGTAATCTTCCTTATTGAAGATGACAAGCCCCCCACCCTTGTCCGGTTTAATAACTCTAATAGGCATGTCCCGTAGATTTTTCAATCCATTTCTTTGTTCGCGTGAAATGTTACTCCCATTATCAACCCATTTAAGGTTTTCAAAGAGTTGCCTTAAGTCTAGTTCACAGGCACATTCAAACATATGAAGGGAAGGGTGCAACGGGGGGTTAAAAATACTTCTCATTTTAAAGGTTGGACATTGTCCTGTCCTCCAATTTTTTCATCTTTGATAAGCATTACTACTTACAAAAAAGAGGGATCGCAATGGGTTCACCTTGCGGTGGTAGTGTAGCAAATTTAGTAGTCGCACACTGGGAGAATACCTGTCTTTTGAATAATATCACCTTTCAAAGTTCTATTAGATTTTACACTCGGTTTTTGGATGATGTATTCATCCTTTTTGATGGTGATGAACAGCAGGCTACCAATTTGGTCAAACACATGAATAGCTCTTCCACATTTTTAAAATTCACTCATCATTTTTCTACTAGAGAAATTGATTACCTTGACATCAAATTGGTTAAAGATGTGGTTCATCAGGGTTATTTGTCTAGTATTTTCAGGAAAACAACCTACTGTAATGGCTTCCTCCATTTTGACAGCAACCACCCATGGAAACAGAGGAAGTCAATTGTGAAAGGCCAATTGGTCCGTGCTGTACGTATGTGTAACACCATTGAAGCTTTTGATACCGAGTGTCTAAACCTTAAGACCATGTTTTCTAATAGGGGGTACCCTATCGAGCTCATTGAGAGTTTAATCGACGAGGTCTCTTTTAAGAGAGAGAATGGGTTTTATAAACCCCTTCTATTACAACGGAAAGTTGATTCCCCTATTATACACAGGTTGGAACCAGGATGTTACACATTTTTGTCTAAGGATCCTGAGGTTGATGTGGTGTGTGATGAACCAAGCATCTTACAAAAAATCACTAGTTTCGATTTCAAGTCTAGTCTAGTTATCACTTACAATCGACACATAAATGCCATTTGTTCAATCATTAAGAAAAATTGGTTCTTTATTTTGAACAACTCACAGTTAATTGAAACCTTGGGTTTACAACCTTCCTTTGTTTTTAAGAGGGGTAACAACTTGAAAGAATTACTTCAATCAAGGGAAGATCCAATTGATTTTTTCTCTAGACAAAATGGCACTTTTACTTGTGGCATGTGTAATTTGTGCAGACTTCTAAAAGTAGGCAACACCTTTTTTGTAAGTGGTATTAAATACAACATCAACCATAAAATTACTTGCAATACTAAATCTGTGGTGTATCTTGCGTTTTGTAATTGCTGCCCTGCATTTTATGTTGGTAAGACGGATCGCAGATTAAGAGACCGTCTTTACCAACATAATTATGCAATTAGGAATAAAAAGGGCGACAACGCACTTTCCAAACATATTATTAAACATACGGGACATAGCTTCTCCTACATGGGTATTGATAGTGTAAATGTAGGTATAAGAGGTGGTCCACAACCTCTTCTACTTGAGATTAGAGAATTAGAATGGCAGTTACGCCTTAATGCTTTTTCTTACCCAGGATTAAATGAAGCATGTAACATCCTGGCCGTGCTGAAATATAAAAGTTACTTAAGGTAACCCATTTGTCTCTATCTCTATATACACTTTATTCCCACTTTTGTCAACACCCCTTAGTGTAAAATTAAAAACGGTTTTTTAAACATTCTTAAATATCTTTACTTGTGCAGGTCTATCTAATTTGTATTGCCTTTAGTGTGTTTTCACAACCACTTAAAAACATTTAATTTTTAGTGAGGCTGAATTTTTGTACACCTAATAAGAGTGGATTTGTTTTTACAAAAGGTTTTTCTAATAACTTACATTTTTCTTTCTAAGAGGATCATTTTAAAAAAACCTTAAAGCATTTATTAACTTTACTACAAAGTCATAGTGTTAATATGGTTTTAACTGAAACATGTTTTTAATTCATTTGCGTACAAATATGTACAAACAGTTTTATTGTTAAACTGTATTTTCTTATGTGATTGTGTGCCTTGGGTACACTTGTAAGTGATTGAAAATATTTATTTTTACAAATATATAAAAGGTTTATTAAAAAACAGATGTACGCTTGAAAGGAAATGACATCATTTCCTTTCCACATGGTTAAATTGATGATGTTTTGTGTTTTCAACTGTCTGATGAAGCTTCTTTTGTTTTAGAAGCGAAAACGTTTTACATTAAATTGCGTTCACAAAGAATTTACGAGGAAGTATCTTTTTACTGCTTTCAGCAATCCAGCGGTTTTTACTTTCGATACATCCTTGTGTTGACCGGTTGGGTCCTGGTGCCGTACGCTATCTGTTTTGGATTAGTTTGTTTATTTCCCGTTCACTTAATGGGGAGTGGAGGCAGGATGTGGATATCTAGGGTAATTAGCTTATGGTTGGATCGGACCAATGAGGTGTTGACTTCAGGTGTGGAACACCGGTAACTCATATTGGTAATGACTAGATCTAGGATATTGTTGCCCCTGGTGGGGGGTGTGGATAAGTTGATCCATGGCATTGGAGTTTATGAATTCCAGAAAGCGTTGAGCAAAGGAGTTGGTACATGAGTAGTTTTCCCAGTTAATGGTGGGGTAGTTGAAATCGCCCATTATTAGGGTGTTTGGTTGAACCCTAATATTTTCCAGTACATCAAGAAAAGAGGAGTGGGAATCCTGGGGCATGGTGGGTGATCTGTAGCAAGCTACAGTTTGGATTGCAGTTTTGCCCAGAGTTAGTTGCACTTGGATAACCTCGGCTGCATTATGCTGAGCAACTAGCCTGGAGGTGTAGATATCTTTAATGAATATGGCCACACCTCCACCTTTGGTATCCGGTCCAGGTTACATAGCCGAAAAGTGTGGTATGAGTTATAGCCTGGTAGTGCAGGGGTGCTCTCTGGAGCCTTGAACCAGGTCTCTGTCACTGCACAGATATCAATGTTCTCCATTTTAAGGAGTGCCTCGAGTGAGTGCATTTTGAGATTTAGACTTCTAGCATTGACTAGCATCACCCTCAGTTTTTGCTTGCCTGTTCCTGTTACGGTGGTGAATTTGTCATTTGAACCTTGCCTAAAAAAGGCACTATAGGGGCGGCAAGAACCTTAGCCAGTATCCGAAATCCCAGGAGTGACAGGTGCAGGCCATCTCTGGCAAAGCATCATGGTCTGTCGACCATGTCATCCCATTTAATTTAATGTTTTGCTCTTTTGTCAATTTCTTGTTCACACTTTCATTTAGAAAATTGTCCATCAAATTATAACTATCTATAGTAATATTAGTTTTATTAACTGCTTCATGCTGTTTACTAAAGATTTCTAAGATGTCTTTTAAATCCGGCACACTTTTAGATTTACTTCCAGTACTATATGAATTCTCTTTAATATGATTAACATTTTTAGTCCTTTTGATTTAAGTGGTAATCTATGTAAATTTTTTGAATTCATCAAATATGATTGTAATTTAAGCTTCTCTCAATTTATTGCTACTTTGTGATTTAATATTTCAACATATTGTAAGTTTAACTTTTTTCCGTTTAGCGTTTGTATTTATATCATTAGATGTGATGTTGTCAATCTTCATCTGTTCTTGACAATTGGGTTACAGTTGCGATCCTCAGAATCGGTTCAGCCATTACACCACTCATGCCAGCCAAAAATCTCTTGAACTAAGATTCTGTCCACAATGCCCTCTCTAAAAGTACCTCAGATCTCGTTTTCTGCTCGTATAGAAAGATGCCTCAGCTGATCCTTCTCTCGCAGCTAAGTAAAATCTTATAGTTATTTATCTGTTGTTTTTCCTTTTAGTCTGTTTATCTTAAATATATTTTCTGTAGTATCCCTTGATATCCTTCTACCCACCTTTTTTGTGCAAGTGAGTATTATTTCTTGTCTGCCATCATTGGTAGTTACCTTACCTACCGACTGATAATTCTTTCTACCATCTCTGGTAGAATTCCTTTCTCTTCTTTCTTGTGAATGTGTGTCTGTAACTTTTTCCTGATTTTCTGCCTTCCCTTTTTCCAGTTTGGCAGAAAAATCTAAGAGCACCACTGGATTTAAGCAGTGCCAGGAGTGCAGCAGAAAAATGTCTAACTCTGATGGGCTCGATTCTTGTGTTTATTATTTGGGTACTCCTCATTTGGCTATAGAGTGCTGTATCTGCCAAGGCTTCAGTACTAGGGCCATGGTGGAGTGTCGAATAAACTCATTCTTAAAGGGCTTCATAAGGTGCACTTTGAAGAAGCTTTGTCCAAGGCCGACTAGCCTTCCAAGGACATGGTGTTGATTGTTTTTTGGGGGCATATAAGGAAAATGAAATGATATTAATAATGAGGTGATTGGTGTTGGTTCTCTCCAGCCTTCACCCCAAATGTAAAAGGAATTGGTAGGAGAAGCAAAAAATTTGGTGATTAGTATGAGATTGTGAATGTTATAATGTGAAGACTGACGTAAATGTTGTATGATTTAAATCACTGCAAGAAAAAGAAGATTGACATAATTATCAGAATGATAGGGGAGTATGAAAAGCGTGTGTGAACATTTATATGGAATGTGAGTATGTTTGTTAATAACTACAATAGAAATATGGTTTTAAAAATATGGGTATAATGCTGTGGTTGCCTATACTAGTGAAGCTACTTTTAGCCTATTCCTTAAAAGGCATGAGTAGTTAGGAGCCCATCATGTATCTTAAGATGTAAAGCAGCAGCTCTTTAATGCCCCTATGAACAAAGAATTGTGTTATGGCCTTGCTTCCCATGGAGTTTACAAGAAATTAGAGAAGGGCAAGACTCTTCTGTCCATGAAACAGTTATTCCTCACATGCACCCTCACACACACCCATCCCAAAATACTCTTGGAATGTTACTAGAGAGAAAACAGCTTCAGAATGGGGAAAAAATGAGGTTGCCCCCAGGGACAGAGACAGGGAAGAATATCTCCTGTCAAAGTGGTTCTGCCTTCAACCTCTTATTATTTCCTTCCCTTCAAACAAAAATCCTGGGGGTGAGAAATTAGTTTACCACAAATGATTGGGCCCTTTTGACCTTGCTGATTGGGTGTTGGAGATTAGGAAATTTCCCATTGTCTGGCATGGTTCCATTCCAAAGGAGCAACTAATGCCAAACAGTACCTTTTCTTTCCTAACAGATTCTGTGTGGAGCTATAGAGAACAATTCTAAGCAGAGATGAATATCATTCAGTACTGTTCTTAGTTCCTATTATAGAAAATGGAGAACCACTGTTGATTTTTAAATTTGTGAGAGTAAAACAGTTCAAGATGTTCTTCCAGCAAAGTTAACCCAGTCTTTCTGTCAAAAGTTGCTTTTTTAAGTTATCTTAATGGAGCAGATGGATAAAGCTATAATTCTGATTCTGAGAACCTTAGCACTGATGGAGCTGAAAGGGAACATGGGAATGATTAGCAAATGCTAGCTTACCCATCCTGGGTCACTGCAGTGCAAGTATTTACTGGAGAAAGATGTGCACGGCATGTAGCATGTGGGCCATAGACATATGCTTGGCTGTGCTGTCCCTGATCAATGTAACAGCTTTCATGGTGTGTGTGTGTGTGTGTGTGTGTGTGTGTGTGTGTGTGTGTGTGTGTGTGTGTGTGTAAATGAGTACATTCACAGAAGAAGAGTTAGCAAGCCATCATGTCAACTGCTTGGGATAACACAAGGGCTGAAGAGAAATGCCGCAGACCAACCACTCCAAAGGCCAAAATCAGTCCACACTATTTGCTAACAATTAAATAAACACTCATGATAAAAACACTATATAGCTAAGACCACAAAGTACTTTCCCTAGGTGCTTTTGTCCTTTTAACATCCTTAGCCTTCATCAGGATAATGACATACACTCCACCTACCTCCTTTAAATAACCTTGTTGCCAGTCTAATTTTATATATATATATATATATATATATATATATATATATATATACAATATATATACATTTTATATATATATATATATATATATATATATATATATGTATATATATTACATATATATATATATATAGAGAGAGACACACACACACACACACACACACACACACACACATGGTTCTTGGTACATATTGTTTGTGTTTCTTGGTTGGTGAAAAGAAATGTCTTCATTGCTGCCAGGATGATGGCTGCCACCCCACTGTCAGGCAATAAGTAGGCTATAGAGACAGAGTCTACATGGTAGAGGGGCAGGGGAACTTAATGAAGAATGCCTATCTGCAGAGCTGTATTCTCAGGAAACAGAAGCATTTCCTCGGGGTCTCCAAGGAGAATTTCCACATTCATTTAATCTCCTTACTTATAAGATCTGTACTACTTCCAAGGTTCAATTCTCAAGCTTGTGACCTACTGCCTTTCAAGAAGTCTGATTTCCATAACCCTGTATTGATGTTTTATACCTGACAATTATTTTTTAAGAAAGTTAATGACTTTTTTGTATCTTAGGAGAAGCGTATGCCTCATGCTTTTATTCTATTATTTATATTTAATTTTAAAATCAGGTTTCCCACTCTGGTGTGAGCTTTCTAATGGTGCATTCCGGGCTATTCCTGTAGACCTTAGAAGAGAACCAGATCACAATTTCTTTTGTAGATCAGACAGAAATCACCTCTAATTAAATTGTAGGAAACAGAATATGATTGTTCCTGAAGCCTTTCTGATTAGTTCAGGTTTTCCAACCTTGCCTGGCTCCATAGTGCAGAAAGCTTGAGCCCTTCCTTTAACCCCATGTGACCGGGTTGTGATTAATAGCTGTGGCAGTGGAAGAACCATGCAGGGAGGGAGAGGAGTAAAGGGATGTGACCCTCTTGCCTTAGTTGGGAGTTGGAGTGATCTCTGGTGCACACTGTGTTGGTACAATTTGTCTGGTGGAGACTAGTTTAACTGCTGCTTGTGTATTTCTGGGGGAGCAGGTCTGTTTACAGGGAATGGGCCTTGCAGAAATGATGGGGATGGCCTTTGTGGTCAGCCCGTTGAACAGTTTCTCTTGATGCTTGGACTAGTGCATGTAGGGGATAGGGCCAGCAGATAAAAATATTGACCCATCCCTAGATGATTGTCTGAATGATGGCACCTCCTGGCTAACTCTTGCCCTGGCAGTTGTGAGGAAGTGGGTCCTTAAGTTGGAGGGAGCTAATAATCAGTTGGCAGCAAGGGTAAAATAAAAAAGGCCAGCAAAAATAAAAAAGGTTTTTCAATCTCTGATTTTTGTAGTTAGGAATTGCACATTTTCTTGTTTCTGGATTGTGTTCAGTAATGGTTGGATCAATAAGGTACAGATTCTTAGAGTAATCTCTCTGAAGTAACTTGACATGTCCTAGAAAATTAGCTGGGCAAGAAAAGATTATTTTCTGACATTTTGTAGATATGTACTAGTCAAAGCCTAAACTGTTGATGTGATGTTGTCCTATCTCACCTTCATTCTTAGCAGGTTGGGTTTGGAGCCGATTCTCGGTTCAGACTCTGCCTTATACACCAGCTCGAGTTCTTTCACTAGCTCGTAACTATCCCCTGTTCCATCATGCACTAGGAGAGCTCCCCAGACCCCCCAGCGGCTGGAAGTCCACCAACCCTTCATCCAAGGAATCTGTGTACCTGAAGGCTTTTGGATCTCACCTTTCCTCCACTTGGGTGTCTTTGCCTTTGAATGAACTCATGGGTTTAGTTTCTTGAAAGGCATGGGAGTCTCCAGATTCTGTGGAACCAATTCCTTGGAGGCCAAATAAGTTCATTACCTCCCCATCAGACAAAAATTTCCAAAGAAAGAAAGTCCAGTAGATGCTATGGTGGTGGCAGTAGCCACCAAGAAGGACCTTTCAGAGATGTCTTCTTCTATCCATCCACTGAACAAAGAGTCTCGCACAATGGACAGGTATGGAAAGTGCATTTTTTCTTCAGAATCTTTTGCTCTTAGGTCATTGAATTATCTGACTCATTTCACAAGGTTACAGAGAGATCTTCTGAAAGAGCTAGGAGATAGCTGAAGGAGTGTCAGAAAAAGTTTCCTGTCAGCTCTCTACCTTAAATTCTGTAGTCAACTCTTCCATAAGACTGATTTCTTATGCAGCAGATGGAGCAAGCAGAGCAGCAGGTTCAGGAATTTCCTTAAGGAGACATTCCTGGATGCTCTTGTGTGACTTTGCTAAACCCTTTAAAGCTTTCTTTGTGAATGCCCCATTTAATGGCTTGTTCTTGTTTGGATCTAAAGTCAAAGACACACTAACCAGGTGTGAACAGGAAGGAAAGACTCTCTTTGCTGAAGGAACCTGTTTTTCCCTACCTACTTTACCTTACCCACCAAAGGTCAGAAAGGCAGTGGGAAAATGTGGTTTTGAAAATCCTAGAGAGTTTTCCAGGACACATGTGGTGATTTTTCCCCTTGGGGCAGAGGGGGAACTGCTAATGGAAGATGCAAACCACGCACCAGAGGGGGTCCACAGAATCAGGGTGACCAGGAATATTTCTTTGGTAATCCTTTTCAGCACTCTTGAAGGGAGGCCTGCCTGTCCATCTCTGGAGGCAGTCGGGGGCCGCTTATCTTTGTACCCAAAAGGCTGGCTGACAATAAAAAAAGGCAAGTGGGTACAAAGTATCATATCCAGAGGTTACTTCATACCCTTTTCCTTCCCCCTTCCAAACATAAAAAAGTTCCCGGACATCCCACCCAGTCAAAGGGAACAGGGAACTCAGGAAATTCAAAAGTTGCTAAACAAAAGAGTTATCCAAACAGTCCCCACAGATCAGATAGGATCTGGAACTTACTCGAGGTTCTTTTTAGTTCCAAAGTAAACAGGGGACTGGAGACCAGTTCTGGATCTCAGCATGTTAAGCAAATCTGTAAGAAAGTCCAAGGTCCGGATGGTAACACTGCAGTCAGTACTCCCATTCTTGGGACAAGACAATTGGATGTGCTCGATAGACCTCCAGGATGCGTATTACCACATAACAATGGACAGGTGATCCAGGAGACACCTGTGCTTTTCGCTGGGAGCCAGCCATTACCAGTTTTGAGCACTGCCTTTTGGCCTCATTACAGATCCAAGAGTGTTCACCAAGTGTATGGCAGAAGTCATGGCTCACTTCAGATGCCTAGGTTTCCATTCCTAGACTACTGGTTCCTGACTGCCACCACCGAGCATCTACTAACAAAAGCAAGAGACTACACCTTGCATCTTTGTTGTCAGTTAGGGATCACAGTAAATTATGAAAAATCTGCCTTGCTGCCCTCTCAGAGTATCACTTTTAAAGGAGCAGAACTAGATAAAGCAAAAATGATAGCCAAACCCCTCCTGAAAGGGTACAACTTCTACAACATTAGGTCTTAAATCTTCTTTCCAAGAAAAGAGCACAAGCAAGGACAGTCCTAAAAATCTTGGGGGACCATGGTAGCAGCAATAACCTTGATCCCATTAACACATCTGCACATGAGAATTCTCCAGTGGATACTATCCACTCAGTGTTCAGTGCAGGAATTACCTATGTCCCACAAAATATTGATAAATGAATCTTGCAAAAAAGACCTTCATTGGTGGCTTTACTCCACTGAGGTGACACTAGGTCAACCCTTTGTACTTCCCCAACCATTAGCCACAGTGACCACAGACGCTTCTCAGATAGGGTGGGGGGATACATTATCTGGGAAAGACAGTTCAAGGCACCTGGCAGGAACACAAAGCCCATTTGCGCATCAGTGTCCTAGAGATGAGAATGGTGCTTCTAGCATTGAAAGCATTCCAGGACTCTCTTCCGCTGGGAACTATTGCAGTATAGACAGACAGCATGTCAGTTGTATGGTACATAAACAAACAAGGAAGAACCAGATCTTACCCCGTTTGTTGGGTGGCCCTAAGAGTATGGCAGTGTGCCACCTCCTCCCAATGCTTTCTGATAGCAACGCACATCCTGGGGAAATCCAACTTGATAGCAGACAGACTCAGCAAAGCGATTCTGATGCCTCACGAGTGGTCCCTAAAACAGGAAGTAGCGAAAAAGATTTTCCGCAAATGGGGCCAGCCTTGCTGTGACCTTTTTGCCACATCCATGAATGTCAAATGCAGCAGCTACCTTGCCCTTATACCCCCTCTGGGGGAGTCACCAAGGGATGCACTTATACATGATTGGCCCTCAGGTCTCCTGCATGCTTTTCCTCCCTTTCCATTGATATCCAAAGTTCTTCAGAAAGCCAATTACTTGGAAGGGACTTGATATTCATCGAAAAACAACCAAAATTAGTCTTAAAAAAGACTAAAAACCAGAAGAAACAACATGAATTCCCCACAAATCAGTTTAATGTAGAAATCAGTCTTAGCGCCTCGGCCACAACAGCCTTCCAAGAGTACAAAGATAATAATGTACATACACTCCCTTTTATACCTGACACAATTAATTAACCAAAGTCAATTATTCACTTAATCAATCAACTGAAATCCAGATTTAAAATAACAAGACATAAAAAACTAACCAAATAATACATACAATACATATAATACAAAAAATATACATTAAAGTAAACATCTCCGATTGACTTCTTTGTTAAGACCCATCGGTGACAACGTATTATATTTCAGTATGAAATTAGTTTCTTTATATAATAAAATATTCTTCAATAATTTATTATCCCCTGTTTTAACAAAAACTTGTTCCAAAATAGTTCCCTCCAATAAATTAACATTGCAATTGTGTCTCTCCACAAAATGCAATGCTACCGGACTTTCTAATGCTCCCCTTTTAATATCACGAATATGCTCCTGCAACCTTACTTTAAACTTTCTTTTTGTCTCACCAATATAAAAAAGGTTGCAGGGGCACCTGAGACAATAAATAACCCCAGAGGTATGACATGAAAAACAATTCTTTGGTGTAACCCTTATACAATTTATTTTGGGAAAATATAGTTTAATATGTGTAACAGGAGGTATAGATGGCCGCATTTCTACTACGGTATATCGTTAGAAGGGTGTCAGAGCTGCAAGCCTTGTTAATAAACCCCCAGTAAATGATTTTCCACAGAGACAGAGTATCCTTACGAACAAACCCCTCGTTTTTACCCAAAGTACGTTTAGACTCTAATTTAAACCTATCCATAGAGCTACCAGTGTTTTCCCTAACTATGAGAATAAGGCAGAATACATGCTGCACCAATTAGATGCACATAGACAATTGTGCTTTTGCTTACAAAGGATAAAGGACTTTAGAAAATCTGACCAATTATTTGTATCCTTTTCAGATTCATGGAAAGGTGCTCCAGTTTCTAAAGTGTCACTTTCAAAATGGCTCTCGGATTGTATAACCTTCGATCTGAAGTAGTTAACTTCATTTGGGCATCAACCTATGGGTCTTCAGATCCATATTGGATCCGAGCCGGCAGTTTTCAACAGCAGAGATCCGAGCTCTAAGCTCCACCCCCTACCCATAATCCCCTGCCAACCCTCCGTGACCTCAGATCTAGTTTGCCACGGTTGAAGCCAGCAGCTTGATCCTTGAGTTCCAGGCGTTAGTGAACATTTGTGAGAAAAATTTGATGTTTTTTTTACCCTTTCTGTCAAAAAAGAGTGGTGTGTGTGTGATTAGCTTCCCCTTGTAGTTTTTCTCTTCAAATTTATTTTCAGCTTATCCCCCCCCCTCATGAGAGTGTTAGGGCGTGTGTCTGTGTGTGATTGGGGCCTAGTGTGTGTGTGTGTCTTTCCTTACAGTAATGTCTGAGGCCCCAAAGACATTTTTTTCTAAATGTACCGAGTGTGGCCATAAGCTATCCCCAGCGGATGGCCACACTCGGTGCGTGTTGTGCCTTGGGGTTGAACACCTCTCCTCTGGATGCGCTATTTTCGCGGCGTTCAAACCCAAGGCACCTAAGGACCGGAGGTCGAAGTTGATTCTGGCGGGACTTCTGCCCCCGGACTCGGCTCCGACCTCCGGTCCCCCCGTGGCGCTTGCCGCAGCTGCGGCAGTACCCACGATTGCTTCCCTTCCCCTGGCCGGGACTCAACCTCCCACCTCGGGCCAGGAGGATATGGAAGCCAGAAAAGAGAAGCATAGGGAGAAGCACCACAAGCGGCAGGCCAAGGCTTCTACATCGGCCCCGCCAGCTAAGCGGGCTTCTCCCTCCAAGACCTCCGAGCCTTCTCCTTCCCAGATCCGGTCACCTTGCTTCTCACTGGGGCCGGAGGAGGAGGAGGCCCGATCTCCCTCGAGGTCATCGAGGCAGCACTCCTGCTCCGCATCGGTGGCCTCCACTAGGTCTACTAAAAGCCTAACGGATGCAGATTTGGAACGGATGATGTGAAGATTCCTCCAGGCCCAACTGCAGATGGGAGTGCTCTTGCCTCCCCCCCCCTCCGATCGCTCCTTCTCCAACCCGCTTCTCGGGTTTGGAGTCCTCGGAGCCGAGCGGCGTTGGAGCCGGGGGTGTGTCGATGCCGATAGTTTCGGGTACTTCGGCACCGACAGCGCCCTCGAGTCTGTCGGGTCCCTTTTTGGCAGATCCGAGCTCTCGGAGCCGAGAGCTGAGCTTCTGATCCGAGGGTGTCAGTCTGCCTTCGGCTCCGTCCAGGTCGGAGCAGACTGGCCTGTCGGATCCGATAGCGTGGGTGCCGGCCCCGATCCGCTCGTCGGATCCGAGGGAGAGTTTGCTCTCGGATCCCAGAGAGAGCAGCTCTCCTTCGGCTTTCGACATGGTGGAGAGGGCTCTGTTGAGGGATTCCAGGCCCCCAGCCACAGCTATGGCTCCGCCCAGCACTCCCTCTCAGTTGGCTCCGGCTTCCATCACCCGGCCCCAGGGTCAGCCTGCTCTAACTTCCCAGGTAGTTCCCTTGTTGGGACATGATGAGCCTGGTGAGGTCTCCTCGGACAGCCCCCCCGAGGAAGTCCCTCACAAGCGCTAGTGCAAAAGGAGGCACTTGGACTCCCCTGAGTCCTTAACCGAGGACACAGATTTGGAGGAAGGGGAAGGCTCCTCAAAATCAACCCCCGAAGACATCTCCTTTGGAGACATCATGGAGATGCTCAGGATAAGGGGAAGGTGGTACACCCCAAAGCCTACCTCGGATGAATCTGTGTTCCTGGAGGCTTTTGAAGCAGGACCGTCTACTTCTTGGGTGTCCCCTCCAGTTGACCCCCTGGGGGACCTGATCACTACCAGGGTGTGGAAGGAGCCAGACACTGTGGAGCCTGTCCCAAAGAGACCTGACAGGATTCTTAGTCCCCCCTCCGACAGAGTGCACTGGAGTAAGAGATCCCCAGTAGATGCCATGTTGGTGGCGGCAGCCACCAAGAGGGAACTGGCCCAAGAAAGTCCCTCGGTCCATCCTCCTAGCAAGGAGTCTCGGGCGATGGACCACCTTGGGAAACGAGCCTTCAGTTCAGCTACCTTCTCAGTAAGGTCACTGAACTACATGGCACATGTCATACTGCTCCAGCGAGACCTCATTAAAGAGTACGCTGGGTCGCCCCCAGAGTCCATGTCGGCGGAGAACAAGCAGATGTACTCTGCCCGAATGGCCACTCTTTGGTCGATTTCTAATACCTCTATGCGGCTACTATCCCATGCTATGGAAGGAGCCGCTAGAGCTAGCAGAGCGGGCATCGTCATGAGGCGACAGGCGTGGCTCCGACACTGTGATTTCGCGGAACCCTTTAAGGCATCTTTCGCTAATGCCCCATTTGATGGTTCTGCAGTTAAGCCAGAGCCAGGATTGCCCTACCCCTTGTTAGGGTGGACAATACCCTACACACCTGCATAGTTTCAGCCTCCTAGCTTTTTCCGTCTTGGAGAAAAACAACTTTCCAGGGTTATTTTTTCTCTATACAGAAACATGCTTGAAATGCATAGGGAAAGCTAAAAACAATAAACGGTCATACTGAAACTGGCAGTTAAGCCAGAACCAGGATTGCCCTACCCCTTTGTAGGGTGGATAATACCCTACACACCTGCAGAGTTTCAGCCTCCTAGCTTTTTCCCTCTTGGAGAAAAACAACTTTCCAGGGGTATTTTTTTCTCTATACAGAAATATGCTTGAAATGCAAAAAGAAAGCTAAAAACAATAAACGGTCATACTGAAACTGGCAGTTAAGCCAGAACCAGGATTGCCCTACCCCTTTGTAGGGTGGATAATACCCTACACACCTGCAGAGTTTCAGCCTCCTAGTTTTTTCCCTCTTGGAGATAAACAACTTTCCAGGGTTATTTTTTCTCTATGCAGAAACATGCTTGAAATGCACAGGGAAAGCTAAAAACAATAAACGGTCATACTGAAACTGGCAGTTAAGCAAGAACCAGGATTGCCCCACCACTTTGTAGGGTAGATAAAACCCTACACACCTGCAGAGTTTCAGCCTCCTAGCTTTTTCCCTCTTGGAGAAAAACAACTTTCCAGGGTTATTTTTTCTCTATGCAGAAACATGCTTGAAATGCATAGGGAAAGCTAAAAACAATAAACGGTCATACTGAAACTGGCAGTTAAGCCAGAACCAGGATTGCCCTACCCCTTTAGTCCTGAGCGAGAAGGATGGGAAGACGTTGTCTGCCATCAGAGTCTGCTTCTCTGCTCCCCAGAGGTCTTTCTCCAAGAACCAAAAGGGACAGAAGAAGATGTGGTTCCGGAAGTCGCAACAGTCCCGTGACACTCCGGACACCCAGTTCTTCCGAGGCAGAGAAGGACAGGGTGGACGCCGCCCTAGGGGCAGAGGGGGTCAGAGAAGTTTTGGGTCCAGAGAATCGTTCTCTGATCAGCCCATACAGCAACCTTGAGGGGTTACCCGACTGCTGCACTCTGGAGGCAGTCGGGGGGCATTTTTCGAGGCACCTGGCAGCTTGGGAGTCCATCACAACAGATCGCTGGGTGCTTCGTATCATATCCAGAGGTTACCAAATCCCGTTTCTTCATCCCCCTCGCAATCCCAGATTCCTCCCCGATGTCCCCCTCCCATTTAGAGGGAGGCCCCAGCTGCGGAAATCCAGCAGCTGCTAGAAAAAAGAGCCATTCAGCACGTCCCCCCAGACCAGTTCGGATCGGGCATTTACTCCAGGTTCTTCTTGGTGCCAAAAAAGAAGGAGGACTTAAGACCAATCCTCGATCTATCCCTCATAAACCTGTCAGTACCCGAGGAAACGTTCCGGATGGTCACACTTCAATCTATTCTCCCCCTTTTGCAGGAGAACGACTGGATGTGCTCTATAGACCTCAAGGATGCATACTACCACATCTTGATGGACAGATGCTCCAGGAGGTTCCTTCGCTTCTGGCTAGGAGCCAGCCATTACCAATTCAGGGTCCTTCCCTTTGGTCTCACCACAGCCCCCAGGGTGTTTACCAAGGTTTTGTCAGTGACAGCAGCCCACCTGAGACTCTAGTGTATTCAGGTCTTCCCCTACCTGGACGACTGGCTCCTGCCCACCCCCACAAGGCATCTACTCTGCACGGCCAGGGACTCCTTCCTCTGTCTAGCTCCCCGGCTGGGGATCACAGTCAATGTACAAAAATCTTCCCTTCTGCTGACACAAATCATAGACTTTATTGGGGCCAGATTGAATACAAACCGGTCCCTAGCCCTCTTGACTTCAGACCGGCTTTAAACTCTGAGACTCCATGTGCGGGCCATTCTTCAACCTCCAGCTCCCTCAGCAGTGTTGGTCCTGAGGGTCCTAGGGTCGATGGTGGCTGCCATCAACCTGCTGCTCATGGCGTGTTTGAACATGAGGGTCCTACAGTGGACCCTCCAAGTCCAATGGTCCTTCCTGCATTACCCTCTAAACCATCCCATTCGCCTCAGCAGTGTTTGCAGGAAGGCCCTTCTGTGGTGGCTGCAATCCCCGGACCTCCTCAAAGGTTGGCCCTTTGTTATGCCCCATCCCCTAACCACAGCGGCCACGAATGCCTCTTGCCTTGGATGGGGTGGGGCATTGTCTAGGCAGGACAGTCCAAGGCACGTGGAACCACACGGAGACCTCACTGCATATCAATGTCCTAGAGATGAGGGCGGTGCTGTTGGCGTTGCAAGCACTCCAGAACCTTCTCCCCAATGGGACTATTGCAATCCAGACGGACAACATCTCGGTAGTCTGGTATATCAACAAACAAGGGGGAACCAGGTCCTATCCACTTTGCTGAGAGGCCATGAGAGTGTGGGAATGGGCAATCTCCACCAACCGCTTTCTCATAGCGACACACATTCCGGGATGGTCCAACATCCTTGCGGATAAACTGAATCACACGATTCTATCGCCGTACGAGTGGTCTCTGAATCATGAAGTAGCGAAACAAATATTCTCCAAATGGGGTCAACCTTGTTGCGATCTTTTCACTTCTCCCTCAAACACGAAGTGCAACGACTACTTTGCTCTAATTCCCCCACCCGGGGAATCTCCCCGAGATACTATGGTTCATGCTTGGCTGCCCGGTCTCCTCTATGCTTACCCTCCTCTTCCTCTAATGCTGAAGTTCTTACAGAAAGCCAGACAGCTGGGGAGCAGAATAAACCTCATTGCCCCATTCTGGCCTCATCAGGCTTGGTTCCCTTATTTATGGTGTCATCTAGTGAATCCTCCCTGGATTCTGGATCCCATCCCTGATCTGATCTTGCACCTGTTAGACCTCCCGACCCCGAATCTAGACGATCTGAAGCTCACGGCTTGGTTGCTCCAGTTCCAATTCTAGCTAGGACTCTCGGTATCTCTTCCCCGGTCAAAGCTATCTTAGTGGCAGCCCACAAGCCGTCTACTAGAAGACTGTATGATAGCAAATGAAAACGGTTTTCTATTTGGGAGGAGCAAAAAAACTTAGACCCTTTTACGGCTTTGTTGCCTGCGGTGTTAGGCTTTTTGTCAGGACTTTTTGACCAAGGAGCCAGCTCGTCCATGGTCAGAGTTCAGCTGGCAGCTATTTCGCACTATCACGTGGGGAGTGACCTAGGCCCTTTGATTTCAACCAGATTGCGTAAGGCATTTTTGAAGGGTACCTTCCTACTAAGACCCCCGGTGAAGGATGTAGTCCCTCCTTGGGATCTAGTGCTTGTGCTCCAGGCTTTAACAGCTCCTCCCTTTGAGCCTGCAGCCTTAGTGTATCTCAAACTATTATCCTGGAAAACAGCATTTCTCATCGCTATCACTTCGGCCAGAAGGGTGTCTGAGCTACAAGCCCTTTCCGCCAAGCTGCCATATTTGATCTTTCACAGAGATAGAGTATCCCTCAGGACCAACCCCTCTTTTCTTCCTAAGATTGCTTCCGAATCAAATATCAATCAAACCATTAATCTACCTGTCCTTTTTCCCAATTACCAAAACAAAGGCGAATACAAGTTGCACTTGTTGGATGTTCATAGACAACTACGTTTCTATTTACACAGAACAGCTGGTCATAGGCAATCAGACCAGCTGTTCATTTCCTTTGCAAAATCTAATTTTGGAAAATCAGTTTCAAAAGTCACACTGTCCAGGTGGATATCACAGTGTATTCTTCTAGCATATGAAAGTTCTGGCCGGCCCACACCTCAGGGAGTCCACGCCCATTCTACTAGGTCAATTTCCACATCTGCTGCATTTTGTTCTAGGGTTTCATTGGATGAAATTTTTTCAGCAGCCACTTGGGCTTCATCTCATACCTTTATAAATCATTATAAGTTGGACCTGGTCTCCAGAGGGAGAGCATCCTTTGGCTCTGCAGTGCTCCGGAACATCCTTCCATGAGGACCTCCCAAGAATTAGGTAGCTGGGGACTCTGTCCCATAGGTTGATGCCCAAATGAAGTTAACTACTTCAGATTAAGAAGTTATGTACTCACCATAACGTTCCATCTGAGTAGGTAAACTTAATTTGGCAGCAACCGTCCCTCCCTCCTTCCCCCTGACCATCGGATGTTTATGTTACGATTTGGTCATCTGAATGTATTGAGGTCAGACCATAGGCTGGATATTTGGTGCAGGTCTTGCATTAGGCAAACTCGATCTGAAGTCATGGAGGGTTGGCAGGGGATTATGGGTAGGGGGAGGAGCTTGGAGCTCAGATCTCTGCTGTTGAAAACTGCCGGCTCGGATCTGATATGGATCCGAAGACCCATAGGTTGCTGCCAAATGAAGTTTACCTACTCAGATGGAACGTTATGGTACATAACTTCTTATTTACAAATCTCAAAACAAAGATCTTTCTTATAAAATAAAAGGTCATTCTACAAGGGCAATTGCAACCTCCTCCACTTTTCGGGCTAGACGGCTTGTTGATATCATTTGTACTGCACCAACATGAGCAAGACCACATACCTTTATCACTCATTACAAAGTCGATTTGGCCTCCAGGAACAGGGCCTCCTTTGGTTCCACTGTTCTGAAGAATATACTCCCTTGAGGCACTCAAGAAAGATCGTGCTAAGGACGCTGTCCCAACCTGCTAAGAATGAAGGAGAGATAGGACAACATCACATAAAGAAGTTATGTACTCATCATAACTTTCCATGTGTGTTGTCCATCTCGCCTTCATTCTTAAATCCCACCTCCTTCTCCCAGCCTTTTGCTCCTGGAAGACCGAGTTAATACAATTGGCTACTAGTGTTCTCTGACCTTTTTGATTGCTCTATTAGGTATTAAGGTGTCCTTACTTGGAATTCGTTTGTATAGCTGCAAACAAGATCTGGGGAGCTCTCCTAGTCCATGATGGGAGAGGGGATAGCCATGAGCTAGTGAAAGACCTCGAGCTGGTGTATAAGGTCGAGCTGGATCTGAGGATCGGTTCCAAACCCAACCTGCTAAGAATGAACTGTAACAGTTCTTTATATATTCATTTATTAAAAAAAAAATAACCTACAGTCCAATCATGTGCTAAGTATTTTAAAAGTAAAAGAAAAATCAGTGATTTACAATAGAGAAAATGATATTCTCTCTGATAACTGGGCTTAAAATAGTGCACCAAAAAATTACCCTACTTTTAATAGCAATTTTGAATTGAACTGAAAAAATATGGAGCACGCTGCATTTGATTTCATTAACATCAGTTATTGACTTTTTTGTTGCTGAGTTTTAGTAGATAAGTGCAGGGTCACACATTTCTTGCAGTTTTGTTCATTCAGTTTCTTTGGTAACTCGGTGTCAGAAGAAAAATTCAAACGAGTCACATCTGCCTCAGGTGATGAAAAACTTCTTTATTGGCAGCTAACCAGATTACACATCATGTTGGCCAAGATGATCGCCTCCTCTGGTCAACTTGTTTACTGACATCAACTTTTATACTACAAGCAAAACAACTTTTTGTTACATTTCTGACTGTTGACAGTTGTCTATGGAAAAACACCTGTGGTAAACATGTTTACTACAAATTACCTCAAACCAACAGTTAGTATAGAATGTTCAAGAAGTACAGAATGTTCAGTTCAACAATGGTAGCTCAAATTTTCCAGGACACACAGCCTGCTTCAGTAAATTAACTCTTACTCGACCGTGCATCCTTATCCCAGGCTTCACTAAGCTATAACCAAGTCTCTTTATTCTGAAAAGCTGAAAACAGTTATTATTCAGGTTTATAAGCAATGCTGCATTTTGTTCACAGATGAGGCCCATCTTTGACAGGCATATCCCAACAAATAACATGTTCATTTTGCAAAAAGAGGAAAAAGACAAATAACAGCATGTTTTTAAAACTTTTCTCTTAGCATTTCCCCCCTGAAAACACTTTTTATTTGTCTTTTTATTTCAGCAATATATGGTAAAAACTAAGTTTCTCTTTGCATACATTACTTCATTGGCAAGACAAACTTTTAAACTTCAAAAACATTTGCAAAAAGTCACATTTCAATGTATTCACTTTCACCAGTCTATTGCAATTGCTGGTACATCGTCTTTGTAACAGCAGTATCAACCAGTCTTTGTAAAAGACCTCTGATACAGGGTATACAACAGCAACCACATACCACCACGATAGCCACAGCGACTCCAATGGACACCAGGAAACTGCTGATGAGATGACTCCATTTTCCAAACCACGCTTGTAGAAAGTCTGTAAAGGGATTATTTACCCCAGAGTTCTCTGCCAATTCTTTGGATAACATTTTCAAACCTTTCAAAGCTCGAGTGATACTTCTGTCAGGCGCAGTGTTGTTTGGAATGTACGTACAACAGAAAGTCCCAAACATCCTGCAAACTCCTCCTTCTTTGGCCAGGAGCATATCCAACGCAATTCGATTCTGCTATGCCACCTGCGAAGTGGCTTCTAGTTGTTCAGCAATTCCTTTCAATGCATCTTTGCTATAGTTCACAAAACGCTGCTGGTAAATGTAGTTGTAGGTAAATGTACGCTATAAGTAAATGTACGCTATAAGTACTTATAGGTAAATGTACATTATAAGTAAATGTAGTTGATCCAGTCCACATTCTTATTAGGTTGAATCCAGACAAAGATGGATGTAAAATCAGCTGCTATTTGGTTTATAGCTTTGTATTCATCAGGTACACCTCTTGGTACGCCAATGCTATCGATGTAGACACCATTATCGAAGGATTGCTTCGGTGCCTCTCTTTTTCTCCTACTCAACCACTTCGGCTTTATTTCAGGTTCTCTTACAAAATTGCCTGCTGGAACTGGGAAAATGTAGAATGGCAGGATTAACTTTACAAGTGCACAGGTTCCCTTCCAGGGAATCGTAAGCCTTGATCTGAGTTTGTTGTCTCCACATAACCACCATACGTCTGCTAAACTATGAGTTTGGTTCTCCAGAAATGGATTCTCATTGCCATTCACAGTAACATTGCAATAGTTCTGTCCCATATTGCCATAATTCTTCCCTGTGCCATCTCTGGAAATGCACATATACGAATCTGGATAGGAAATCACTGCAGGCGGTTTCTCAACTTTGCTTATGACTGGAAAACGCTGAGTTTCATTTTTGCACTTATCTTCAGTTTTGTTGAAGAATAATTTCAACAGACATGTTAGGTTACCTTCATCTTGCATCAATGGGACTGTCGCTGGTTGCTGTTTACCTTCAGCACAAGAAACACAGTTCTCACGATGTGCCTCTCGGGTACTATATCTAACCCAAGATAACCATTCATTATGGTGTACGAATCCAGTCTCGAGTAACAATTGTTCCTCTTCTGTGAAGGCAAAATCTGCTTTACTTGTCGCATTCTTAAGGCTTTGTACTTTAAGTTGGAGGGTCCCCAAAGGATCAGTTCCAATTGGAAGAGACACTCCGATTCCATAAACTCCTGAATCACTTTCTTGTGGTGACACAATGGTTATAGTAATTACTTCGGTACCTTGGGAATGCGCAATTTTTATTCTTTATTGCCTGCTTTTATCTTTCTCTGGTATCACTGCACCACTTGTTTCCCATCCATTCACATCTGTTGACCACCAAACATTTGACCAGGACGTACAGTCTGTATTGCACAAGTATTTTGCACGAGTCAAGAAATCATTATTGTTCCATTTAGAACAGTCCAAAATTCCTTCACAGAGTTTCACCTTAAACACAGTAGTAACACCTGTTTGCGCTTGCAGAACCACCATTCCTTTTTCTCTTGCAACTGTTCCTTCTCGTATGGACATATTTACTTTTGCCACCAAAATCATCATCATGTAACAGTTCAAGTACCAGTTGAACATGGCCATCCTCCCTAAGGACTACCTCGCGCCGTTGGTTTCTTCAATGGGTTTGAGACGAACTAAGCCCTATTGGGCTAATCCCCCTTTGTAGCCAGACTTTGCGCTCAGAGGTCCGGTGGAGTTTGACCAATATCAATGGCAGAAGGAAAAGTCTTTAGTTTTTTACAGTGGGTGATATGAATCCACAAAGTCCTCTCAGTGATCTTTACAGCCGTAGGTATTTAGATAAGTACTTGGTATGGGCCTTCCCACCTGGGGATGACCAATTATTTCTCTTCATAATTCGGATCCACACCCAGTCCCCGGGTGCCACGCTTAACAAGGCTTCACTTCTGGAATCTGCAAAGGAGTCATTGGTTACAAGAGACTTGACATTTAGCAGCTTCTTCATATAATCCGCTAGATCCTCACCCCCCTCATGTTCCGCTGGCAACAATCCTTGCCACTGCGGGACGTAATATGGTCTCCCAAACAAAAGTTCAAATGGTGTAAGTCCTTTGTAGGAGGGTAAGATTCGCATATACAGGAGTGCCAAAGGAAGGCACGCAGTCCATGATTTATGTGTTTCTGCCATCAGTTTGCGGAGCTTATTCTTCAAGGCACCTTTGTGTCTTTCCAACAGTCCAGCTGACTGCGGATGGTAAGCACAGTGGTACTTGAGATCAATTTGAAACACTTGACCCAACTTCTGAACAATCTGGTTAACAAAATGAGACCCATTATCACTGTAAATGCATCTTGGTAAACCAAATCGGGGAATTATTTCTGTAGTCAAAAGTTTTGCTACTGTTTGTGCATTCAGGTGCTTTACTGGAAAAGCTTCTACCTATTTAGAAAAAGTATCAATAATGACTAAACAGAACCTTTTTCCCTCTGAGGGTGTCAATTCAATAAAGTCCATACAGAGTGTGTGGAATGAATATGGAGGGGTAGGGAATGCCTGCTGAGACTTTTTAACTCCCCCCCTGAGCATGATACTTTGCACATAATAAACAAGATAAACAGAATTGCTTTGCATAGGTTGAAAACCCCTTACACCAAAACACCTTAGACACTATTTGAATCATCGTCTGTACTCCTACATGGGCAGGTCCATGGCTAACCAATGCCGCATACCTAAAAAGGTTTGAGGGTAATACCATTTTGCCATCTGATGCCCTATACAACCCATCCTGTTGAGTGATACCATATTTTACCCAACAACATTTTTCCTTCTGTGTTGTCAGTGTTTGCATTACTTTTAGTGTCTCTAAGTCTAAGAGGTGTCCGGGCTCATTGTCATGTAAAAGCAAATCATTTTCTTGAGCTGCCTTTTTTGCAGCCATATCAGCAAGGGCATTTCCCCTGGAGACAGGATCTTTTCTGTTGGTATGTGCAGAACATTTACATATCGCTGTCTGAAGTGGTTGTTGCACTGCATCTAACAACTGTAAAATTAAATCTCTGTGATTTATTGGTTTGCCTGTCACAGTAACCATTCCCCTATTCTTCCATTGCTGAGCGAAAACATGTACAGTGGAGAAAGCATATTGACTATCTGTATAAATTGACACTTTTCTACCCTCCCCTAAGGTACAAGCTTGAGTCAAAGCCACCAACTCAGCTGCCTGTGCAGAATAAATGTTTGACAATCTTTTTGCCTCCAAAACTTCAGTTTCTGTGGTGACAGCATACCCTACTAGTGTTTTTCCTACAGTGTCCTTCTTTGCTGATCCGTCTACAAACAAAACGAGATCAGAATCTAACAACGGAATATCCGTTAAATCTGGTCGGGGAAGCACTTTGTCATGAATGCTCTCTAAACAAGCGTGTGGAGTACCTTCTTCTGGAGTAGGCAAAAAAGTCGCCGGATTAAGAGTAGTACATCTTTCGATGGTCATATGAGGCTGTGTCAGCAGCACTGTCATACATGAAAATGTCGACTAGGAGATAAAAAGGTTATCTTATCTTGCAAAAGTATAGTAGCAACTGAATGTGGAACCCGCAATTGTAATGGGTGGAACAAAACTAATGGTGCTGAGGCTTGTAGTGCCATGGCGGCTGCCACTACAGCTTGAACACAATGCGGCAATGCCCTTGCAACAGGATCTAATCTGAAGGAGTAGAAAGCTATCGGTCTCTGTTTATCCCCATGTACTTGTACCAGAACCAAAGTCATATATCCTCCTTTACAATCAACCATTTGTATAAACGGCTTAGAATAGTTCAGAAAACCCAAAACAGAGAATCCTGCTATCAATTGCTTAATTCTAATAAATGCCTGTATTGCCTAATTTGTCCACTGTATATTATTCTTAGCTGCCATGGGAGTGTCATAGATTAGTGCGGTCAATGGCCCTACTTCCTCAGCATAGTTAGGGATCCAACTTCTACAAAAATTAGTCACACCTAAAAAGGACATCATCTCCCGCTTAGTTGTGGGCATAGGTGCCTCAAGAATTGCTTGTTTTCTTTTGTTCTCCAATTGTCTACCTTCCTGCGAGATTAAATAACCCAAGTACTTTACTTGTGCTTTCCACAATTGTAACTTTTCTTTATTTACCTTATGTCCTTGCTCAGCTAAAAAACTAAGAAGGGCAAGGGTATCCTTTCTACAACTTTCCTGCATGGGTGAGGCCAACAAAATATCATCTACATACAACAGAACCTGGCTTCCCTCTGGGGGAACAAACTGAGCTAAATTTGCAGCCATTTCTTGTGGGAATATTGTCGGACTCTCACAATAACCCTGTGGCAATCTGGTCTAGGTGTATCTTTTACCTTGATAAGTGAATACAAACCAAAATCTACTCTCCTTATGTAGTGGTATGGAGAAAAAAGCATTGCTTATATCTATGACAGAAAAATATCTGTTCTGAGGTAGTAAATCATTAAGTAATGTATAGGGGTCAGGGACCACCGGTGCTGTTGGGATCACAGCCAAATTAACTGCTTGTAGATCCTGAACCAACCTCCATGACCCATCCAGTTTCTTTACAGGAAACAACGGAGTATTGCAGGGTGAATCTGGGCATTCAACAAGAATTCCTACCTGTTTTAGCTGCTCAATGACTGGCTTAATTCCTTCCTCTGCTTGTTTACTTAGCAGGTATTGGTGCTTACGAGGTCTAAAACCTGACTTTGGAGTTATACAAACTTCACCTGCTGTTTTCATCAGTCCTACATCCCCTTTACCTTTTGACCATAAATCTACAGGTAAGGCACTTTATCTTCCTCTTGAGTTAGGAGGATTTGTCATGCCCTTTCTGTTTTGTCATCCCTGAAGTGCACACTTGGTTGTGCCCAAGTCACCCAATTTAATCTTTGTACCTGGATCTGTTGATCTTTCAACTGACTTTCAGACATTGTGTTCCAAATCTTTACCTTTTTCGCCAAATCTACCCAATGTGTCCCCACTGCTTTAGTAACTGAAATATGTGGGCTATAACCTGAGCAATATAAAGAACTCATTTCCTTGGTCAAAGTACAGGTTACTACTGTATTACCTTGCGTATCCCAAAACATATCATTCAAAATTATCCTTGCACATTTGTGCTTAAAGAATTCTTTTTCAAATTCTTTATCCAGACCAGGGGCCTTTCTATAGAACATTGTACAATGTAAGTGCGCCGCAACCTGTGGTGACCCGCTCCTAAATTTACTTAAAGCTAGGTTGATCAAATCTGTATCAACCCTCCCCAGGCCGTTTGAAATCAAGTCCTGGCTAAACAAGTCTTGTACTCCCTATACCACCAAGCCATCTGCTAACCTTTTCACCTCAATGCCTTTAGGTGTGGGAATTGCCGCTATTCCAAACAAATGCATCAAATCTCTTCCCAGCAAATTAACTGGACAAACTTTTGATATAATTACCATACACCTAACAGTTTGGTTTGTTTGCGGATCTGTGAACAACAGAGGATGAGACAGTGGTTCCTTATAGATTTTCCCATTTGCCGCTTTCACAAGGACAAACTCATCTGTTTCACAGTTCGGTGGCAGAACTGCTGGACCCAAAAGTGTATGCGATGCACCTGAATCACATAAAAACTCCACTTTCTGTCCCTCAACCAAAAACTCTATCATGGGTTTTTGATCTAGATGCATAGCAATACCCAAATTTGCCAGGTTTATGACTTCACAGTCACAATCCCGCCCTTCCTTATGAGTGTTCTGACATTCATCGCAGAGAGTGTCTGCCTCATCATCATCACAATCATTCTCACTCTCTTCTTCTCTACAATAATCACAATAATGAATTTGGCCTTCCTTTACTATCATTTAGTCATGCAGAGCCCTTGTTCGTAAGCTGTGGGGGATGTTGCCACTCTTCACAGTCGGCAGCGAAGTGCCCACGTCTACCGCACTTAAAACATTCTCCATGTTTTAACCTTCCCTCATATTCCTCTGAATGTCCACCAGGTTCATTTAACGTGTCCCATTTCGGGCCCCCATGTTTTTTTATGCCACCACGGTGCCCTTGCCCCCTTTGGTCCTGTACCAAGAATATACCACCATCATCCCCTACTGCTAACACTTGTTCTTTCTTTTTATTTTTTACATTGAAATGTCGCTCAGCATGCTGTGCATATTCAAACAAAGGTTGCAGTCTACATGTTCTATGATCTACCATATGCTTAGTTATAAAACTACTTATTGGAGCCTTACAGCCTTTAAGAAAAGCATTTTTCAATTGCTATTCATACGGACTATCATTGGTCTGATCCTGCGGAATCATCATTCCACAATAGTTATTGAACACTTCTGTCAATCTTACAATGTAGCGATCTACAGATTCATCATCATTTTGAATGCACTGATTTATTACTGTCCAATCTGCTCTTGGACGCCACTTATCAGAAATTCTCTTTAACAGATCAGTGACTCGCGTGTCTAACACCCCAGAATTATACTTTAATGTAGTGCCGTCATCTGCCTTACATGTCCAAGTACCACAAACTAAGTGCCAATCTGGACCCAGGATTTATCGCACTATTTGTTCTACTTCTAAACCATTTAGATGATAACTTAAACGCATACCAACTATGTCCTCAGAAAACTTTTGAAAATTAACCTTGGGATGAGGAATGCCATCTGTAGCTTGTTTTATATCCTCTCTAGCTCAGGGACGATAAACTAAAATAGTTGGCTCTTGTCCAACATCCCCTGCTTGTGGGTTTGCAACTTGTATTAAGGGAAGAGCTTCTGAGTAGTCAGAAAGTTTAATGGCCCAACGTTCCTTGCCCTGCTGGTCCTGACCTTAACTGCATAGGTTGATCTACCTGTTGCAAAGCAACCTTGGGTACTACAGGAATTTGCGGGTAAATTGGAGGGGTCACAACATTTCCTTGAGCAGCCAATAACCCACCCTGCTGTACAGATCCCACATCTTCAGACTGATATTGAGGAGGTTCCGCTGGTACGGCAGCAGCAATTTCCCCATACGGTGTGGCAGTTGCCTGCCTTTGTACCGCACAAACTGTATGCTCGTCCTCCTTATCTAAAAATAAAGCTACTTTTCCACTTGGCACCAGTGATCCCTTTTGATTTATTTTTTCTTTTTCCTGGCACTGTTTTTCTTTTATAGCTCGTTTATTTGCCTCTTCTAACCATCTTTGTGCTTGGGGAAATCCCAATTGTCTTTACTTTTTAGTTCTAGTTCCTGCATCTTTTTTCAAATCTCTAACAAATTTTGCACAGGCATTCTTATTCAGGGTACCATCAAAATCATATTTCAACTTCCACGTTTTCAAAAATTTAACATTATTTTTGTTTAAACCTTTCATATACTTAGCATCAACATTTAAACAGACATCACTCTCACACTTGCAGCAACTCGAACCCATGTTTCCCCTAGATTTCTTATTTTAGGACTGTATCAAAGTTACTTTACAGGGCTTATTATAAAATGGGTCTATCTTAACGGGTGATCCTAACAAAAGAATCTTAACAAGTAATCCTACCCACCCTTAACTAAAAATAAAACCCTTGTCGACAAGGTTAAATTAAATTAAAAGAAAATTTAGTTTTCATCCTACCTGAACCAGATGAGACTCCGTTTCCCCTTTTCATTCGGAAACTGTCCTTCAGATAGGGATCAGAGAGTGGCCGGCCTCCTCTCAACGACAAATCAGTCGGAGGGCTTTCAGTCGAGGGAATCTTAAGATGAGAAACCCTCACCTGCACAGGTTTTTCGGTCTCTCTCTGTCAGTCTGATCCGTATCTTCGTAGAGGTTTCCAGTCCGAAGGACCAAAATGTCAGAAGAAAAATTCAAACGAGTCACATCTGCCTCAGGTGATGAAAAACTTCTTTATTAGCAGCTAACCAGATTACGCATCATGTTGGCCAAGATGATCTCCTCCTCTGGTCAACTTGTTTACTGACATCAACTTTTATACTACAAGCAAAACAACTTTTTGTTACATTTCTGACCGTTGACAGTTGGCTATGGAAAAACACCTGTGGTAAACATGTTTACTACAAATCACCTCAAACCAACAGTTAGTATAGAATGTTCAAGAAGTACAGAATGTTCAGTTCAACAATGATAGCTCAAATTTTCCAGGACACACAGCTTGCTTCAGTTAATTAAATCTTACTCGGCCGTGCGTCCTTATCCCAGGCTTCACTAAGCTATAACCAAGTCTCTTTATTCTGAAAAGCAGAAAACAGTTATTATTCAGGTTTATAAGCAATGCTGCATTTTGTTCACAGATGAGGTCCATCTTTGACAGGCATATCCCAACAAATAACATGTTCACTTTGCAAGAAGAGGAAAAAGACAAATAACAGTATGTTTTTAAAACTTTTCTCTTAACACTCGGGTGTTGGTGAATGCTGGTGTGTCACCCAAAATGTGGTGGTGTGTCACCTTTGACATGCATGTCAGAGGTTCGCCATCACTGTAATAGACCATCTTGAAGAACTTTAGCATTTTTTATGTGGGTTATTTGTTAAACACTTTTATTAAGTTATCACTTAAACTATAGATAATCGTACATTAACAAAAAAGAAATCAAACCATTGTAATACTTTTCCATTTAAATACAGTATACAACACAGATATTTTCTTTGATACTACCATCAGTTCAACATAAAAAAATTGCTGAATTCCTGTCTTCCCTTAAATCTTAATCATCCTCTTCCTGAACATTATTATTATGCATATGTAGTTCCCACAGTTTCCATATACTTCTGTGTAATTTGCTCCTTCCATTTTCTAAAGATCCCTCTTCCTGTTTTTTATCTCTTTTTTTATAATATTCAATACCTCAAATACAGTTGGTGTAGACCCTGATTTCCATTTTCTAGTAATTGCTTTTTGGCAGCCAGAATAATTAAACTTAAGAAGGTCTTACTATGTTTAGGCAGTTCAGATCCTGTATCCCAGCTCGTAATAAATATTTCTTTACTTACAGCCATTTGCTCACCTACTATTTCTGATAGAGTACTCTGTAGGGAATTTTTAAAAACTGTTAACTCATTACATTCCCAAAACATATGTTTATACTTACCTGTTTTTTCTCAATCACATCTACATTTGCTGTCTACCTGAAGTCTGCTTGGGGTAAAAAAATACCTGTGCAAACACTTCCAAGTAAAGATCTTAAACTTTCTGGACTCAGTGGCATAGCTGGAGAACCACACATGTATCTTCCCATTGTTTTCTTGTAAATTGCTTTTCCAGTCTTTCTTCTCAGTCTTTTCCAACTGCCTCTGATTGATTATTATTGTTATGCAGTATGTTATATGCCCTACTAATTATCTATTTCCTAACAGCTGTTTCTGTTCTAGATTCAACTGAAAGCTCTACCAGCGCAGGTCTTTTACTTAACCCCCATCCCTTTCTCTTTGTCTGTACAGATCAAGCCCTGGTACGGAAAGCAGTCTTCTTGGCCTCATCCCACTCTATTACAGTAGACTCCCTTTAACCGGACTTCTCTTTAACTGGCCATGTTTTCATCAAGATTTTTTTCCATGAATCAAATTTCCGTTGCCAATTCTAGGAAAAAGTACAGTACACTGTACTCAGAGACAGCGTATTACTTCCTCCAGAAAGTAAAGTAAAGTTAAATAAGAGAACTGGTAATAAATACAACATATATACATACTATAAATGCTATTTTGTATGCTTTTTTGAATTAAACAGCCATTCGTTTATCCAGCCTAAGGTCTGATCCCAGTGAGCTTGGATAAGAGGGAGTCTACTGTATCTTTCCCGCTTGAGTTATTTGTTCCCAGTGTTTTGGGTCCTTTGCCTGGTTTCTCCAGTAAATTCCAGACCTCTACTGCCTATTTTCTAAACCCCTACTTGCAGCTATCCCTCTTGGAAAAATCTACTTCTCCATTCTCATATTAGCTTAATTTTTAAAATACGTTTTGCTACTTTATGAATGTAATATTCTGTATGTTTGTTATTACTCTCCTTAAGGATCTGCATATAAAATGTCTCTCTCTCTCTCGCTTTGTATTTCTTAAACTCCTCCTTGTTTCATCATCATCCCTTTCCACTTTGAATGAAATATAACCTTCTGCTTGTGTTATGTGTATGGCCCTTAACTATGTAGCTCTAAAATATCCATTGAAATGAGGTAAACCTAAACCACCATGTTCTGTTGGAAGGATCAACTTCTTCCTCTTAATTCTTGCCCTCTTTTTCTTCCAGATAAATTCCTTCAGTTCTTGATTATTGTCCACAACTTCTCCGTGGGTCGATAAAAGTAAGCCTGACCCATATACAAGACTAAAAGGACTAAAAATATTTTCACTGATTGTATCTTATCCATAAACAAGAGTTTCCATTTTCTCTTATTTTTGTATTTTCTTTTTAGTCTCTACCCACATATGCTTAGCTACCATAAGAGAAACCTTTTTAATCCATACTCCTGAATACTTAATTTTATCATATCCCCTAAATGTGGTATTGCTGAAACACTACATAATTTATGGCTATAGTCTTTGTTTTATTTTCATTAGAAAGGGGGTATCATAATAATAATATACAGAACAGCATTAAGGAAGTGAGTAAACAGAGATGCTTAAAGGCTAAGCCATATTTCTCTAGGAGTAAATACTTTAGAGAAGCATACAGTGATGGGCAGAAAGATAATGTTAGAGAAAATAAACAAACTAGAATATCATTTTACCACTCTAAAGCTGCTTGGAATGCGGTAGAGAAACACTGGAATATATTGAGACTAGATAAGAGGATTAGTAGTCTAAATGTGAAACCCAAGTACTCACTGAAGAGCTATAAAGCTTTGAAGAGACAGTTATGTCAACCTAAGGTCAATGATAGTAAGCATGGCCATATAAGGCCAGCCTTAGAAAAAGGTACAAAAATGTGGCAGATGTAATTTTTGTAAATATATAGACAGTACCTCTAAGTTTGAACATCCAGATCAGTTAAAGACATATGAGTTTGACATCAATGCCACCTGTGAAACAGAGCATTTAGTCTACTTGGCCCATTGCACAGTGTGCCATAGTTTCTATGTAGGGAAGACAGACAGGTCTCTGAAGGAAAGAATACGTGAACACATTTATGCCATTCATAAAAACAATAACGTGAATGCCTTGACAGACACACTATTAATGATATGGAACATGTCTTTTAAATTTCTGGTTACAGGGAGAACATATAGGTTCATAGTTTCATAGGTAGATACTAGGCTATCTGCCCTAGGGCATTTATAAGCCTAGCCAGAGTGTATTTGGCTTCCACCTCCCTATCAGATTAGCCTACTGTGCCTCTGTAAAGTAGGTCACAGAAGATACCCTTTTAAGATTAGTTTACTGTGCCTCTGTCTAGCAGGGACACAGAAGAGATCCCAGGGGTGAAATTGCGATTTCCCATCCATGCGTCCAGATTTCGCTTGAAGAGGGTCAGCGAGGAGTTATGTCTAACATGAATTGGGATTCTATTCCAGAGTGAGAGGAGCCTCTGGGAAATGAATCGGTCCCTCCGGCATGTCCTATTTATTTTTGTGCTGAGGTTTAAGTCCGTGGAGCGTGTAGCTCTAAGGGACTTGGATTTTTTGAGGTGGAGCATGTCCATTAATTCTGGGTTTGACATGGCTTTGTACGTCAGGCATAGATTGCCTCTGAGTAGGCGGTAAGCAACTGAGTAGAGCTGGAGTTTCTTTAGTCGAGCTGCATAGGACATCTGTTTGTAGCCCATGATCCTCTTGGTGAGGTACTTTTGGGGTCTCTCCAGTTGCTGCAGGTGTCGGGTAAGGTAAATCCCAAAAGGGGCATTGTATTCAATTATGGGCCTGATGAGTGACGAGTAGAGGGGCACAATGACCTCTCAATCTAGATGCGAACCCTTTTGTGATAAGGTGGTCTATATAGAACGTCTTTCTAACCACTTTGGCAACGTGATTATCAAAGGAGGGATTACTATCTACGTCGGTCCCCAAATCTCTAATTACTTCTTCCGTACTTAATGGATTACCACCTATGTGGTAATTTGTGGGCACCTTGTTTTTCCCAAAGGGGATGACTATGCACTTTTTAGCATTTAGCTTGAGGCCGTGGCTCTGGCACCAAGCATCCGTCTCTGTGAGACCCTTTTGGAGGATGCTTGTGTCAGCTGGAGATTCGATTATGGCCCCCAGTTTGCAGTCATCTGCGAACTTTGTCAGCCATAATCCCCCCGTGTTAGCCTGAACCTCAGAGAAGTATATACCGAACAAAAGAGGTCCCAGAACTGAGCCCTGTGGGACGCCACTTATAACTGGTTTGGATTTGGACGTGGCACCTGCGATTCTGACCATGTGGGTTCTATCTCTGAGCCAGTTTGCAACCCATCTTGTGATAAAGGGGTTGATATTTAAGCTGGTAAGCTTATTTGTGATGCCCGAGTGGAGTATTGTGTCAAAGGCTTTTGCGAGGTCCAGGTAGGCTGTGTGGACTACCTTGCCCTCATCTATGGCTTTGGCAACTGCTTCAAAGAAATCAACTAGGTTTAAGAGGCAAGATCTGCCCTTAACAAAGCCGAATTGGGTAGGGTCCAGTGTCTGGAGGCTCCCAATGTCTTTGTTTATGAGTTCCATGATAATACGCTCCATAGCTTTACAGACCAGACTAGTCAGGCTTATGGGGCGATAGTTCCTGGGGTCCGTTGTGGCACCACCTTTGTGGAGTGGGACCACTGTAGCTGTATGCCATTCTTTGGGTACATATCCTGTAGTAAGGCTAAGTTTGAACAGTGACTTAATGTGAGGGTTCAATTCTTCTTGGAGCTCATGTAAGACACAGCCTGGGATACCGTCTGGTCCCATAGATGCTGTGTTTTTTGCTTTGGAGAGGGCAGCTTTCACCTGTGCATCTGTGATGTCAGGGAGGTTACATTCAGTTGGGATAGGCATTTGCTCCTTTGGGGGGGAAGAGGGGGAGAAGTTTGCACTGAATCTGTCTGCCAGGATGTTGGCTATGTCTGTAGGTTTGGTATATTTTGTACCATTATGCAACAATTCAGAGCATATCTGGGAGTTTCCACCCATATTCCTGACATAACTAAAGAAGGCCTTGTGATTAACTTCAGTGTCTAGGGCAATTTTTCTTTCGAAACTGGCCTTTGATGATTTTATGAGGGATCGAAGTTTCTTGCTAATACTGATCAGAGATGCCTTTCCTTTTTGGAATTTTGCTCTGTCATGTAGTAGCTTCCTCCTTCTGTTGTATAGCTTATTTATGGCTGGGGTCCACTAGACCGGTCTGCTGTTTTTGGAGGAGTGAGTCTTGATTTTATTTGGGATAGCATGATCCATGCATTCCTGCAGGTGTTCATAGAATGCATTTGTAAAGGATTCTGTGGATTGGGCTGTATTATCCTCTGGCCCGGGGGCTTTGAAGGATTCCACCTCAGTCTTGAGAAGTACAAAGTTGGCTTTTGCGAAATTCTTTACAGTGATTTCCTTGGCTGAGGGTGGGGACGGGATATGGATGTCCAGGGAAATTTGTTTATGGTCTGATCTTACCAATGAGGGGTTTACCTCTGGTGTGGAACATAGAGTCCCCATGTTGGTGATGACCAGGTCCAATATGTTGTTCCCTCTTGTGGGAGTGGTGACCAGTTGTTCCATCACGTTAGAGTTTATAAATTCAAGGAACCGTTGGGTGAGGGTGTTTGGGCTTGAGTAGTTTTCCCAGTCAATGTTTGGGTAGTTGAAGTCACCCAATAACATAGTGTTTGGAGAGACCTTCATATTCTCCAGTGTTCTCAGGAATGCCAAGTGGGGTTCCTGTAATAGGGAGGGAGTTCTTTAGCAGGCTACAAACTGAAAGGCAGATGTTCATCGTGCATACAGCTGCAGTCATAACAGATGGGTTCTCCTGCCATCAGGCGGGTCCTCGGTCGGCCGAATTCCAAAGTCTAGGTCCGGCGTCGGTTGTCGTCGCTTCTTCCCTGACGTCAGTGCGACAGGGGTATAAAAGAACCAGCCAACGCCATTTTCTTCAGTCTTTTTTGCCGCACGGTGCCCGAAGCAGAAGCAGTTCGCAAGTGCCGGTCCGCCAGCTCCTGAAATTACGAAAATTTGGAAACCAAAGTCTTCTTTAAAGCTAAGTACCCCATTGGGGAAACTTTTCTTGCCTCAGACCGATGTCAGACAAAGTTAACAATTGTATTTCTTGTGGGAAACAAATACCGCATAAGGATTTCCATTCCCTCTGTATACCTTGTTTGGCCCAGACCACGACGTCTCCGGCTGTCGCTTTTGTGCTACTTTCAATAAACGCACTATTAAGCGTCGGATGGAGTTCGCCCAGCACTATTTTGGGAAAGCTTTTAACTATATAATGTCGTCGGAGACTCCGACTCCTGTTTTGTCCAAAAAACACAAGGACAAGGACCGACACACGAGTTCCGTGGCCTCCACCGACACCACGCCAAAACCGACTACACGTGGTCCAGTTCTCAGCGAGGCGCCTACGCAGCCCCTGACTACCGATGACGCTTCTCTGGCGGTGTCCTCTGTACCCGAGGCCACAGGTTCCTCGGCCCACACCCCAACTACAGATACCGAAACCACTGTTAGTGTTGAGCCTCATAATGTGGACAGGTCTACCTCCACCCATGGTGTCTTCAGACCTTCCTCTTCCTTTTCCATCAAGGCTTTTACTAAGTCTAAATCAGCCATGCACTCCAAGAGACCTGCTACACAGGGCCCATCTCCAGGCCCCATGCCTAAAAAGCAGATGCTTAAAATGGCTGAGGATTTAATTACTCTTATCACCAGACAAAAGGCCCAGAGTGGAGGAAGAATCACCCTCCTCTGATCAGGGCTCCATTATTTCAGAGCACTCTGATGAACAGGAACATTCTGATGCAGAGGAGTCCATTCCTTCTGTATCCCCCCCAGAGGATTACTCATTCGGGGAAACTTTGCATACCTTGAGGGAACACTTCCACTGGGAAGGCCAAGATTATTCAGATTCCAAGAAAAGGCTTAGGGAATTTCTCTTGCTACCTCAGTACAGGCCTCTGGCGATACCTCCTGCCTTGGACATTCTAGATGATGTTTACTCAGAGGCCTGCCTTAACCCGGATTCCCTGCCTGCAGCCCCAGTCAAGCCTGATAGGTACTACAGGGTTCCTAACTCACACCAATTTCTTTACAAAAGCCATGCTGCTGACGCAGAAACCATTTCTCAGGGCCCCAAGGGAATGAAGGCCTCTACTGCTAAAAATCCATTACCTTCCGAGAGAGACTCTAGATCCTTAGAAAGGTGGGGAAAAAAGGTATATACCTCGGCTACCCTAGCCATGAGGGCCTTAAACTGTCAGTTCCATATGCTTAAATATCAACAGTTTCTGTTATCACAATTGAAAAGTAAAATGTCACAACCTGAACAACCAGATTTGAAGGAGTTGCAGGATATGATGCATAGTGCAGAACAAGTGGGTAAGCACACCTTACAATGTGGTTGTGATGCTCTAGAGGCCTCAAGTAGAGCTGCTGTTACAGGATCAGTCATACGTAGACATGCCTGGCTCAGGGAACAAACCTTGCCTGATCATGTCAAAGCTAAATTACTAGATGCTCCTCTACAAAAGGATGTATTATTTGGTGCTAATGCTGAGGAGGTATTAAGGAAAATGGAGGAAAAAGCAAAATCTATGCAAACTGTTAAAGATTTTCTACAGGTACAACCACCACGTTTTAGTAGAAATTGGCCTTCAAAAAATTGGTCCTTTCCAGCCACGGACAGACCCCAAAGAGGTAGATACAGGCGCCCAAGGGGCAGAGGGCAATCTCAAGGATCGTACAGAGGCAGACAATGGCAAACTCCAACACCAAGAGGTGGCGAAGATAGTTCACAGCAATTCAGAAAGCAAACCCAATGACTTTCCCCTTTGCATGCCAAGCAAGGCTCAAATGGCAGCACCCTTAGGAGGAAAGCTGGCATTATTTTCAAAAAACTGGCATATTGTCACAAAAGACAAATGGATCCTGGACATTATAAACAGAGGCTACAGATTCCATTTTCACACCCTTCCAAAAATGAGAGGCATGCCGAACCTGCCACACAATCAAAGGGCAGAGGCTCAAAGACAAATTTCAAAGCTCATGGGCATGAAAGCTATTCAAGAGGTACCTACTCACGAACAAGGTCAAGGTTTTTATTCCAGACTATTCCTGGTGCCAAGGAAGGGAACAGATTGGAGACCCATTTTGGAATTATCCATCCTAAACACATTTCTACTAGTACCAAAATTCAAGATGCTCACTTTACAGCAGCTTCTTCCCATGCTGGGCAAGGAGTCTTGGCTGGTAACATTGGACCTCAATGAGGCATACCTGCATGTCCCAATCAGACAAAGCTGCAGAAGATACCTCAGATTTCTTGCAGGTTCAATCCACTATCAATTCTCTGCATTGCCCTTTGGCTTATCTACTGCACCCAGAGTATTCACGAAATGCCTGGCATCAGTAATTGCCTACTGCAGACTTCAAGGGATACAAATATACCCTTATTTGGACGACTGCCTGATCCAAGCGGACAGCAAACACATACTTCTGGAACATCTGGCTTATGTAACATGGTTATTGAATTCTCTGGGATACGCAGTCTAATGCCATCTCAGAAAATAATTTTCCTGGGTGCCAACTTGGACACAAACACCCAGATGGCCTATCTTACGCCAGAGGAGCAGGGGCAACTAACTCAATACTTCAAGACACTAGCAGATTTCACCAGGCTGACTGCAAGGAAAATCCTGCAGGCTCTGGGATTCATGGCATCTTGCATTCTATTAATCCCATGTGCAAAGTTGCATATGAGGAAACTTCAATGGTGCCTAAAAAACCTATGGTCTCAACACAGCCACAGTTTGGAAACAATAATACCACTAATTCCATGTCTTCAAAAGGAATTTCTATGGTGGGCTCAAGCATGCTAAACAAACACAGGGCTACCATTCTGCAAGCCTCAAGCAAATCAAGTCATCACAACAGAAGCCTCAGACTACGCCTGGGGGGCGCACATGACAGACCGGTGCATTCAGGGCAAATGGTCCCAAAAGGAAAAGCACCTTCACATCAATCAAAAGGAGATGCTAGCAGTAATAAATGCTATTACAGCTTTCAAAAATCTTCTGCATCCAGGTCAACTATTGATAAGAACAGACAACACCACAGTAATGTGGTACATAAACAAACAAGGAGGAACCCATTCATACCCCCTATGCAGGCTGGCCATGTCACTTTGGAACATGGCTCTGGAATTGCAAATCGAGCTTCAAGCACAGTACTTGCCAGGCATGGAAAACACGCTGGCAGACAACTTAAGCAGAAATATGACAGATCCACACGAATGGAAGTTGCATCCTCAAGTTTTTGCAGAGATAATTCAAGCGTGGGGAGGGCCAGACATAGATCTCTTTGCCTCCCACAAAAATCATCAATTGACAAAATTCTGCTCAAGGACATTTCATCCAAAGGCCTGGAGAGTGGACGCTCTTTCTTTCAGTTGGGCAGCACTGACAGTTTATGCCTTTCCACCTCTTCCTCTACTGCCCAAAGTACTTTTAAAAACCAGAGCAGACAGATTAAAGATGATTCTGATTGCTCCAGACTGGCCAAGACAACACTGGTACCCACTCCTGAGGAGCCTGACGCATTCCCCTCCATGGACCCTACCTCTAATGCCTCTTCTTCTCACTCAGCACAGCTACAAAACTCTTCACAGTCAGGTGAAAACACTCAATCTGGCCACATGGAAGATTCCTTAACATCACAACAGACCCTACTCTCCAAGGAGGTGCAGGATGTCATTTTGGAGGCCAGAAGGCCATCTACTAGAAAAGCTTACTCCACAAAATGGAAACGGTTTTGTGCTTGGAATGAGAAAAAGGGCCAGGATCCTGGAAAACTGAATTTACCTCAAATATTACAGTATCTAGCTGAGCTGCTAAACAGTGGACTTTCATTCTCCTCCATCAAAATCCATGCCTCAGCCATTTCTGCAGAATACAACACTGATCCACCTTTATTCTCTCACCCCCTCTTAAGACAGTTCCTCAGAGGGGCTAAAAATATAAAACCTCCAAGGAAACAACCAATTCCTGCTTGGGACCTCAATTTCATTCTAGAAAAGTTAACCTTGCCTCCTTTTGAGCCAGCTGCCTCAACAGATTTGCAGTATTTGTCCTGGAAAACAGCTTTCCTTCTGGCTATCAACTCAGCTCGTAGGGTCTCGGAACTACAAGCCCTCATGGCTGTGCAGCCTTTTATCATCTTCCATCAGGATAGAGTTTCCCTACGAACCAACCCGTCCTTTATGCCAAAGGTGGTATCCAGGGTAGCTTTAAATCAGGCTATACACTTACCTACCTTTTACCCTAAGCATCAAAACAAAGGGGAAAGGATACTACATTCCTTGGACATCCATAGACAGCTGCGTTATTATTTGGACAGAACAAAGCCTTTCAGAAAATCAGAACAACTCTTTGTGTCCTGTGCCGCAGGAGCTCAAGGGAAGCCAATTTCCAAACAGACAATTTCAAAATGGATTGCCCACTGCATACATTTTTGTTACTCTTTTCATGGTAAATCTGTAGCTGCAGGCATCAGATCTCACTCCACAAGGGCCACAGCTACCTCTGCAGCCTTCCTCAGAGGAGTTCCTACCAAAGATATTTTGGAAGCAGCCACTTGGATTTCTGTACATACCTTCTCTAAACACTACCACCTACCTTTATACTCCAAAACTAGAGCAGGCTTTGCCACTGCAGTTTTGCAGGGCATTCTGGCTCCTCCTAGTTCCACCTAGTGCCTACCACCCCTTTCGTAGCTTTGGGATTCTACCCATCTGTTATGACTGCAGCTGTATGCACGATGAACATAGTACAGTTTTGTACCTACCATAAATGTAGATGTTCGAGTGCTAATACAGCTGCAGTCCAGGTTTCCCTCCCTCCTTCCCCTCTTGGGACAGGCCTAGTGGCTAACACCTCCTCATACAACCTGATTGGGTTATTCTTTTATGGTGTATTTGCTTGCAACTACTGTTTTTTGATTATATTGCATTGCATTATTATATATAAAAATTATGTATTGCCTTCCTTCTGGGGGCACCTGACATCTGGGGCAAGAAAGACTGAAGAAAATGACATCGGCTTCTTCTTTTATACCCCTGTCATACTGACGTCAGGGAAGAAGCGACGACAACCGACGCCGGACCTAGACTTTGGAATTCGGCCGACCGAGGACCCACCTGACGGCAGGAGAACCCATCTGTTATGACTGCAGCTGTATTAGCACTCGAACATCTACATTTATGGTAGGTACAAAACTGTACTTTTTGTCCGCTGTTAGTTGCACATGGATGGTTTCCGATGCTTCGTGCAGTGCCACTAACCTGGAGGTGTAGGTATCTTTGATGAATATAGATACTCCCCCTCCTTTTGTGCTTCGGTCTGAGTTTTGGGGCTGAAACACATGGTATGAGTTATAACCTGGTAGTGCTGGAGTGCTCTCTGGAGCCTTGAACCAGGTTTCTGTTACTGCACAGACATCGATTTTCCCAATACTGAGGAGAGCCTCGAGTGCGTGCATCTTGAGGTTTAGACTTCTGGCTTTGAGTAGCATTATCTTTAGTTTTTTTATCCTTGGGTTGTCTATGGTGGTGGTTTTGTCCTTTGTGCCTTGCCTAAAAAAGGCACTATGGGGTATAAGTGGGGTATATGAGAGTATAAGAGGGGGAGATCTACAGAACATTACTGAAGATCTTGAAGCTAAGTGGATAGTAAGATTAAGGGCTGATAGAGGTCATAGATTAAATGAACATATACCCCTGCATCCTAAGTTAAAGTCTAGGCAGCTTTTTAGGTGAGGTGTGCTGTGGAATTGTTCATATGATAAATAACTGACTTCTTGTTACAGGTTTGTATGTGTTTTGGAGAACATAAGTGGAATATGTAAACATGTGCAGATATATTCTTTGTTTGTGATTGTAAATTGAAATGTCTTAAGCTAAAGCCTAGGCAGCTTTTTAGGCAAGATGTGCTGTGGAGTTGTTTGCATGATAAATTACTGACTTCTTGTTACAGGCTTGTATGTGTTTTGGAGAACACAAGTGGAAAATGTAAATATGTACAGATATATTCTGTGCTTGTGATTGCAAACTGAAATGTTATGGAAATTTGAATAACAACTTAGTTACTTTATAAATAGGCTTTTAGAAGTGTATACATATACATTCAGATTTCTAGTTCAGTTAATGGCATGTACCTTGTAGGATGCTGCTTTAAATTAAAAGTGCTTGTTCATGCTAATCATCATGTGTCACAAGAGGATATTTAAACTAAGAGCTGTTTTTTAAAATGTATTAGACATCTGAAGTGGGGTTACCCACAAAAGCACTTGTGTCAAATAAAGATTTTTATACTAGATTCTACAGCCGTCTCCAAGTACTGGTGTTTTGCTTCTTATTGTTCTATTAATGTTGTCAGATGTTTGCCTCCCCTCCACAAAACCACACTGATACATGTCTTATCAGTTTTGGTAATACCTTTGCCATTCTTTTAGCTAGTATATACATAAACACATTATAATTATGGTTTAAAATTGAAATGGGTCTGTCTATAAGAAGGTCAGAAGGTCTGTTGGCATATTTAGGTAACACAACCATCACAGCTTTCTTCTAATATGTTGGTGCTTCCCATCCTTTTAAAATACTGTTAAACAAAATCCCTCAGATGTTTGTCACTTTCTTGTCTCTTAATTTGCAGACTTCTTCAGGAATACCATTTGCTCCTGGATACTTTCCTGAAGATTGATTATACATCATTGCTTTTATCTCATCAACTCCTATCCTAATTGTTAGTTGTTGAGCATCTTCTAACAAAACCTTGGCATAATTATGTTTTTCATAAATATTTCCATTTGTACTCTTTCTTGATTTCTATGCTTCATATAGATTTTCTTAAATTTCCAGAATATCTCTAAAACTTGTACAGTATATCTTTTTATTTTTCTTCTTATAGATTCTGTAAGGTTGGTGACAACCCTTTCAGTGTTCTGTTGCCTGAGTCATTGTGTTAAATGTTTTTGTGCTCTGGAGTTATTGTCAAACAATAGTTACTTAACTGCAGTCTTTCTAAACTCATGCATATTAAACAGATACTTGATGTGTGTCGTAGCCTTCAATTAAATGTACATGTTCCTGTGAAATTTAATTTCTATATAGTCTAGATGAGTTATTGTATCTTGAAGATAATATGTAAACTCTCTCAGAGTTTCTGGTACTGAATTCACATCTTCCATACAAATATTTTCATAAATGTATTCAGAAATCTACCCTGTTTTGTTATACTGACCTTCTAGGTTCCACTGATTTATCCTCATTACTGCAACTGAAATTCCTGTCCCCACCTATAAATAATAATAATTTGATGTTGTCAGTCTTCATTCTTTCATGAAGGATGGGTTTCTGTTCTCTTCTCGGAACTGACTCGGCTTATATACAAGCTCGCCCCAGCCAAAAACTCTTGAGCTAAGATTACCTATAATGCCCCTCTCCTTAACTCCTCAGATCCCATTTGCCATGTAGACTTCAAGATGCATCAGGCCAGCTTACAAGCTAAGTGTACATTTTATTTGAAAAAAAAAACATGATCATAGCTTAACTTTAACTTTCTCGGCCCTTAGTATTTAGTTGTCTTTAGTGTTTTTACCCTTTTTACTGTGTGAGTGAAAATTTTCTTCTCCTTTTACTGTTGCTATTTCTTTCTAACATCATGGGTACTGGCCCCTCCCTTATATCCTTTGGTATTTTCAAAACCATCGCTGGTATTTCCCTCTTCCCTCCTCTCTTTACCCTCTGGGTGTTCTTTTTTATCATAGAAATAAAATAACTTCTAGAAAGTATCCAGGTAAAATGGTTCATCTGTGTTTTCAAAAAAAGTTCAAAAAAATATTGAATTTCAAACTCGATCTGAGGAGATAAGAAAAAGGGGAACTATGGGTAATCTTAGCTTGGGAGTTTTAGACTGGCGTGAGCTTATATATTGGCCGAGTTAGTTGCTAGGATGGAACAGAAACCCATCCTTCATGAATGAATGAAGATCAACAACACAGATAGAATGTTATGGTAAGAACATAACTTCCTTTTCCCTACTGTAAGCTGATTTTTTCCCCCAAAATTTTCTTAAGCTCCATAAAATCATTTTTCTGTGGAGTACAAATGCGAGCCATTGTAACAGTCGTCTCTTGCCAGTAGCCCCTTGCCACTACAGATCTACCAATTGTGTCTTTTTTCCTCATCTGTCACTATTTGACTCCCTCTATCAATTAGTAAAATTACTCCCTGTTTCCTCTGTCCCTGATATTCTGCTAAATATCCATCCTGAATACTCTTTTTGCCAAATTCACATGCTCATTACTTTCCAAATGTATCTCCTACAGCATTGCTGTTTGCATATAATTCAGTACACTTTCCTTTTTTCATCTATACCTATAAGGCAATTCACATAATTTGGACTGCAGAGCCATCATGATAAAAGGCTGTTGTTCCCACCTATTATATATATGGCAAGTTTTTGAATGTGTATTTCTAACTTTTGTGTTACATGTACATACTAATGTTTGGCAGGCTGATCTTTTGTAGAAAAACAAGAACAAATACAAACAAAATTCTCAAATAAACAAATCAGGAAGCCAAAAGCACAGATTTTATTCTCCTGGTACCTTGGCCTTTTGCCTTCAAAGGATAACATCTTACATACCCATCATTCCATAAATAATCATATTATAATAAGTTAATTAAACAATTAAATGATTAAACAATCAGTCATTAATACGAACTCTTTTGATCCCTTCAATGCATATGCACAATTCAATTTACTTATAATAAATAACTTCCTCTACCAAAAACACACCAGAACCTACATAAAATTTAACATTGTGTTCCATTTTTCAAACATTCAAACGTACTTTTTGGTTAGTCCCCAAGGGGAGAGGGTAACATAATTAAAAATACATGTTGTTTCTAATTGATCTAACTTCAAACGAACCCCCCCCCATCCCTCTGGGTTGTACCAAAGTAGTTAAAATTAAAGAAGCCCCATCCCCACAGTGCTCAGATAAAAAGTGTTGAGCTACTGGACTTTCCCTTTTCCCATTCCTAATATTGGCCAAATGTTCTAATACCCATATTCTCACCATCCTTTTTATCTGCCTAATGTACCACTTAGTTGCATCATGAACCACATCCAAAAATATAAACATCCCCACAAGATTTATAATTAAATTTACCCCTTGCTACATATTTACGGCCATTGATCATAGATCCTGAATTATTCAGAATCCTATTGCTGACACTGCAGTTACCACATGGGAATGAACCCACTACTTTTGAGGAGGATTGCTCAACCCTTATTGGTCTATTAAGTTGTTGTTGTTGTTGTGTCTTTCGGCTTTTCCCGGTTAGGGGTCACCGCAGTGGAACTCCGGTCTGCTAATGATTGGCAGTAGATTTTTACGTGCATTTTCCTTCAGTCTGTAAGTAATTTTTTTTTCTTATCTTATCCCTAAATTTTATCTTGTATTTCTATCTAGTCTACTTACTCTTCTAGATATCATTTAGCGTTTGCATGAGTGTGTTTTCCTCTCTCCCTTACTGTTAGGTAGTCTGAAGTACCATTGTTGGTACTGAACTCTCCTTTTGCCTCCAGGTAATTGGGTAACATTTCATACTGTCGTTGGTTGTTCCCTCTTTTTTCTTGCACTGATACACTTTAAAAAAAAAAAAAAGACTTTCCTCTTTCCTTATGGTTCAGTGTGTGTGTGTGTGTGTGTGTGTGTGTGTGTGTGTGTGTGTGTGTGTATGTATCTGTATAAGGTGGCCTTAATTTTCACATTATGGCTGACAAACCCTCTAAAGGTACCTCTGGCTTCAAAATGTGCCAAAAATATGACAGAAAGATGCCTAACTCAGATGGACCCACTCTATGTGGATTGCATTGGTGAGGTCGATCTACAGGAAGACTGTGTGATCTGTCATGGATTCAGTTCCAGAACCCTGATAGATCGCAAAAACAAATTGATCTTGAAAGGCTTTATTAAATCTGACTTTGAAGAGGCACTATCTGGCCAAAGACAGAAGCCAGTTCCTCCTCTTCATCATCTTCTTCTGCTAAACTCAAAAAGGGAAGCCACTTGGGTCTGACATCTTCCTTGGAACCGACTCCTAAAATGGCCAAATCTCCTACATTGCAGACAGCCTCCTTTACACTGATAGGCCAGGATTCTCACCCTTGGTACTGTTGACAAGTACCGACTGATCACTCGGTACTGAAGGACCCTCGGATAATAATTGTACCCAGTACAGCTTACTCCCCCTCAATAGATCCATTTGCGGACAGTGCTCCCAGTCCTTTTTTGGAGAGACTGACACCAAGGTCTCTGTCGGCCTCCTCTACCTGGTCCACCAAGAGTTTATCAGAGTCAGATATTATGAGATTGGTTGACCAGTTCCAAATGGTGAGGGGATTGCCACCATTCATGGTTCCTAGCCTTGTTAGCTCTGGAACCTTAGCTCCTTTTACCCCCATGCATATTCCTCATTTGACTTCAGCTGAGATTTCGGAGCCCCTGGTGCTGACCTTTCTGGTTTTGACTGTTTCAGTGCCAGTCAGAGCTCCTTCTCCAAAACCGATAGTTACCCTGAGTTCTGCAGGTTCTTCAGAACTGGAGACCTCCTGGGTTGGGGCTTCATTGTCGATTCGGGGGTCAATACTTTTGTAGCTGTCCATGCCCCTCAGTGCATCGGCATATGTAAGCTCACCCCTCATTACTATGTAGGAAGGTGGCCTCCTCAGTGCTGAATGGGACCATGGTTCCACAGTTCTGGGCTTCCCTCCCTCCACAGGGACTTGACTTCCAGGCTATGGAGGGGGCCTTGTCCAATTCTGGCAAACAGTCTATGCCTTCCCTGTCGGACCAAACATTGTGTCCAGAGCTTCCATCAGTCTCTTCCCTGAGATAGAGGGCACGAAAGTCTCAGGACCAAATCTAACAGGTTGTGTCATCTTCGGAAACCTCTCCTGAGCATCCTTCCAAAGAGGTGCCTTCAAAATTAAAGTGCAAGAGGAAGCACTTCAATTTCCCTGAAGAGTCCTTCACAGAAGATACTGATTTTGATGAAGGGGAAGGTTCCCCTAAGTCACCACCTGAAGATGTTGCTTTTGGGGACATCCTAGAAATCCTTAACCAGAGGGGTGGCTGGATTCCATTCAGTCTTCCTCAAAAGAATCGGTATACCTATAGGCATTTTGTGCCCAGCCCTCTACCGCTTGGATTTCTCCACCTGCTGATGATCTTACTAAGTTGATTGCTCTGCAGGATTGGGAGATACCTGACTCTATCAAGCTGATCCCCAAAATGCCTAATCGTATTCTGTCTGCTCCTAAAGATGAGCAACACTGGGCCAAAGGTATTCTTATAGATGCCATGGTGGTTGTGGCAGCCACTAAAAAAGGAACCTGCTGATGAAACTCCTACTATCTATTCTCCTAACAAAGAGTCTAGGATGTTGGATAGATTTGGGAAGTGAGTATACACTTCATTGACCTTCGTTGTCAGGTCCTTGAATTATATGGCACATTTTACCAGGCTTCAAAGAGATCTGATTAAAGAACTTTCAGATACTCTTTCAGGAGCAGTAGCTGAAGGAGTTGGAGAAAAATTGCATCTCAGCTCACCACCCTAGAATCAATCTCCATTTTGCCCATGAGGCTTATTGCTCATGCTGCTGAAGGGATGACAAGAGCAGTGGGTTCAGGCATAGCCATTAGGAGACACGTGTGGATGCACGTATTTGATTTCACCTAGCCATTTAAGCCTTCTTTCATCACTGTTCCATTTGATGGATCATTCCTGTTTGGCTCCAAAGCCAAAGAGACTCTAGCCAGATGTAAGAAAGATGAGAAGACCCTTTCTGCCTTGGGCATATGCTTTTCCACTCCTCAATGCCTTATTCCAGGAATTAGAGAAGTGGTGGGCTGTAGTTCAAAAAGACACAAGGACCTTTCCAGGACTTACGTGGGACTGACTTCCCCTGGGGCGGGGGAGGGTAATAATAGAAGATACCATTTAAGAAGTAGAAATGGCCTGCAGAATCAGGGTTACAGAGACTTTTTCCCCAGTAACTCCTATCAGCACTCTGAAAGGATCCCCAATTGCCTTCCTCTAGAGGCTGTCGGGGGGATGATTATCTCTGCAGGAATCTGCCTGGCTAGAAATAGTGATGGACAAATGAGTGCAGAACCACCTGAGGTTACAACATCCCCTTTCAGAAGAACCAGAAAGACCAAGAAGAATCCTGGATGTTCTACCCAGTCACAGGAAGGCAGCTGTCTTAGAAATTCAAAAACTGCTCAACAAGATTCATCCAGGCAGTCCCACCACACCAGAGAGGATCTGGAACTTACTCAAGATTCGTTTAGTGCCAAAGAAAACAGGGGACTTTAGACCAAATTTGGACCTCAGTCAGTTGAACATATCAGTTCAATAAACCAAATTCTGGATGGTCTCAGTTCAGTCTGTATTTCCATTCTTGGAAAGATGATTGGATGTGCTCAGTAGATCTTCAGGATGCATGCTACCACCTAAAATGGACAAGCGCTCCAGAAGATTCCTGCGCTTCCATCTGGGAGCCAGTCATTATCAGTTCAGAACACTTCCCTTTGGTCTTACCACAGACCCCATGTGTTCACCAAATGCATTGGCAGTAGTAGCAGCCCATTTCAGACTGCTAAGATTCCAAGTGTTTCCATATCTACATGACTGTCTCCTTACCGCTTCACCAGCATCAACCCCTAAAGGCACAAGATTACACTTTTCTCTTTTGTTCCATCTTAGGAATCACTAAAAAGACTTTCAGCTTTTCCCGTATAGGGGTCGCCACAACAGAACTCCAGTCCACTCATGATTGGCAGTAAATCTTTACGGTGCTGAGTTGCCAGCCCAACGCCCAACCTTCAATGAAGACACGCCCATTCATGCTCACACCTACCTGCATGTCTTTAACATCACTCGACCGTGTGGAGGACATGCAGACTCCACAGAAGGCGCTCCAGCTGAGAATCGAACAGGAGAACCTCTTGCTGTGAGGCGACAATGCTAACCACTGCACCACTGTGGCTTATAACTATAAACTACAAAAAATCCCATCTGGAACCATCACAACACCTGAAGTTCATTGGAGCAATGCTCGAGACAGTCACCGGCTTTGCGTCACTTCTCCTAATAAGACTCCAAAGGATCAGATCTCAAGTGAGCCACATCATTCTAAGCAAGAAAATAGCAGCAAGACTCATTCTACAGGCTGTAGGGTCAATGGCAGCCTCTATCACTCTAATTCCTCTGGACAGATATCAATGCAAATTCTTAAGTGATTTCTGGCCTCCCAGTGGTCCTTATTGAATCAACCAATGTCCCATCTGATTGTGATCACCAGTCGTTGCAAGGAAGACCTAAGTTGGTGGCTTCACTCCAAGGAAATATTATCAGGCTGTCCCTTTGTCCCTCCTCAACCTCATGCCATAGTCTCCACAGATCCATCCCAGATAGGGTGAGGTGCATTATCTGGGAAAGAAAGTGCAAGGCACTTGGTCCCAGCTGGAGGCTAACTTGCATATTAGTGCTCTAGAGATGAGAGCGGTGCTCCTAACCTTGCTGGCATTTCAAGATAACCCTCCCCTTGGAAATGATTGCACTACAGACAGACAATGTGTCAGTAGTCTGGTACACCAAAAAGTAAGGGGAACCAGATCTTACCCTCTTTGTTGAGAGGTGCTCAAGAGTTTGGCAATGGGCAATTTCTTCTGAACTCTTTCTAATGGAAATGAACATTCTGGGGAACTCCAGCTTGATCATGGACAAATATAGCAGAACCATCCTCATGCCTCACTAGTGGTCTCTCAATCCAGTGGTGATGGACTAAATATTCCATCACTGGGGCCAACCTGCTGTGACCTGTTCACATCACCTCTAAACAACAGGTGCAGCAGTTACTTTGCCCTACTCCCCACCCCACCCTGGGGTGTCACCCAGAGATGGTCTCCTTCACAATTGGCCTCCCCGGTCTATTGTATGCCTTTCCTCCGATTGCCCTGATATGTCAGTTTCTAAAGAAATCCAACAGGTTGAAGAACAGAATTATTTTCATTGCCCCAATCGGGCCTTGACAGGTCTGGTTATCCTTAATTTGGCCTCATCTGTTGTGGAAACTCTGGATAATGGATCCAGCTCCAAACCCATTGTCCCACTTGGAGGGACTGGTTCATCTGAATCTACAACACTTCAGGCTCACTGCGTGGCTTCTCCAGTTCCCGTAATTGACAGGCATCCCTCCCTCACCTCCTCTGTCCAATGCATCATTCTAGCCCACCACAAACTTTGCTCATTTCCAGTCTCAATAGAAAAATTCCCAACCTTGATGCCCCTTGCATTTGTAATACAACCAGGTGTATGTAATTGCTGAAATTTGGTTTAAATGTTCAGATAGCACCCTCTACTTACCTGAGTTTTGTGCCTTCCATGCCTTTAGACCTGATGACAATTGTGGGGGAGTCTCCATATTTCTGAAGGTCCATAATGCCTCTAGGCCAATTCCTAGAGACCTACAAACAGAACTTATTGAAATACATATCAGTCAAAGTAGGACTAATTATCAGCTCATAGCATGTTACAGAACCCCCACTATGTCCTGTGAAAACCTTGTTAAGTTTCAAAATATACTTAAAAACTTAATTTGAGCAAAAGCTCCATTATACTGGGATACTGTAACTAGCAATTGGTAAACTGGGTCACCTATACGTCAAATGTAGGATATGCCTAAAAGTTCCTAGAATTAATAAACAAAAACTTCTGGGACCAGACAGTCATAAGGAACCTACTAGAGGTCAAAATATCGTAGACCTGGTCCTTGCAAATATAGCTTCTGTATGTGCCATTCTTCTGACAGCTACCTCCCTGGTTAAGTCTTATACCTTAAAATCTTGAAACCAGTGGATGGAAATGTCACAGAATTGATGGATTTCAAACATATACAATTTTCCCATTCTATTTTTTCCAGTTATATTATGAAGTCTCCATATTTATTTATAACAGTATTACTTGAAATGTCAAAACAGCAAGTAACTATGCAAAACAAACAAAAAAAAACTATACTTACCTAGATAAATGGATGAATCTGGTAGTCCCAACTAGATCTAAATATAAGGAAAGTTTAACAAAAGCAAATCATCCTTGTGGTCCACAAACATAAATTAACTATAAAATAAAATACATCAAGGAGCTGACAAAAATGTAAAAAATATCATTAGGAAAACCAAGACAGCCACTGAAATTAGATTAACACCAGAAGCTAATGTTAACTAAATTTTTTTAATGCTCAACCTGTAATGTCAGGGACACAGAAGCTGATTATGGGATATATTCCAAATAGCAGATGATGTGGGTCAGATGGCTGTTGTAGACACCAAATATTGTTGACATGAGCACTAATTATGACTATGATGTGTAATAAGCATGGCTATAGTGGATGCTAATCATGGCCGAGTTGGATAAAAAGTGTGGCTGAGGTGGATAATGAGGGTGGCATTCATGTCCTATATAATTCAACCAGCAGAGATGTGGAAATTAATGCTATTGTTCCTGGTTTGTTCTGTATTAGGATGTTAATCTACAAAGGCAGAGGACTGGTTCTGGAGTGATAACAAAGAAGAGTGAGCAGCTCGAAGGTTAACCCATATCGTTATACGTAATCTAGGGCCTTTAGGCATGAGACCTTTTATTCACGAATATATGATGACTGGGCATAAAGACACTCACCAGTATGAGTAACATTGGTAATTATACTCAAAATGCATTAGTTTCCATTTACATATACTTGTATTGTTATGAAATACATGCCATGCCATATTACGTGGAAGCTTGTAAGACATCAGATCAAGCAGCCATATTCTGAAGAGGGAAAGGCAAAAGGAAACAGGATAGATTCTCGAGGGGGTGGGTGGCCCAGTGGTTAAGGTGGTTGCCTTACAAACACAAGGTGCAGGGTTTAAGTCTCACAAGGGATAATTGGCTAGGCTTACAATGGCTCACAAGGGCAGTTAGCCTAGTACTAACCTATGAACCTATAAGTTGTTTTTTGTATTTAGCATGTACTAACCTGTGAACCTATAAGCAGTGGAGTTTTACGGTGTCGAGTTGCCAGCCCGGCGCCCAACCTTCCACAGAAGGCACACTCACACGCACACCTAGGGCCAATTTAGAGTGTCCAATCCACCTGCAGCATGTCTTTGGGATGTGGGAGGAAACCGGAGCACCCGGAGGAAACCCACGCGACCACAGGGAGGACATGCAGACTCCGCACAGAAGGCACCCCAGCCGGGGATCGAACTGGAGAACCTCTTGCTGTGAGGCGGCAATGCTAACCACTGCACCACCGTGGCCGCCCGGAAACATGCTGCTACTAATAAATGTTATTTCTTTTTGCACTTTTATCTTTACTGTTTTTTTTTCTTAAGGACTGAATTAATGTTCCAGCTTGTGATAAAGTAAATGGGGATGTGGTGGGGTGATGTATCTGAACATAGCAGTGCGAAAAAAGAAAATAGCAGCTTCTTTGTGGAAGAAGCAGTCTGACAACAATGGGAGAGAAACACTGGAATATAGTAAAAGAGCACTGGCAAAATTATTATTATCAATAAGATGAAGTTTGTAATATTTTGTTGTGATGCATGGGGCATGTGTTGATGTGGGTATGACGGAGGATATACAAAGGAAGGCTAGTAAAAAGCTGGTAATGTTGGGTCAGGCAGCAGATGAGAAGGAAAAAAGAGAAGAAAGAGTGATGCATCAGGTAAGGATGAAGAGATGTCTCAGATTCAGAGTAGCGAAAATGAGAATGCAGTTGTATGTGTGAGTATTTAGATGCAATAAGTATCGTTCAGAGGGGAGAAGTGATACTTAAGGAAGAGTGTCATTTGTGAAGGGGGAATTTGCTCTGGTTCAGTGGTGCTCAATGTAACCTGTGGGTCTAGAGGGATGAATGGTGTGACATAGGGAAATATTGCCAGCCCAGCTATCTGGAATTTTGTAAGTAAGTTTATGTCATTTGTGAATATTGATATGATTTATACAGAACTTTATGGTATGTACTGATCTAAAATGTAACCACAGCATGCCCTGCTGACTTAGAACAGAAATGCATATAAACTATATACCTGTGCAACTGTATGTTGTAACAGTAAAAACTAGAACATAGAGAGTTAACTTGCAAAACTTCAAAAAACAATAGGTTGAAATTAAATAATTTTACGATTGTGCCAAAAAGTTCTCTCTCAGTTTCAGTTGTAGCAGCCACAATGTCTAGATATAGAAGTCTTTTATATTGGCTTGAAAGAGAAGTAATTAGTAAGTTTGAGATGCAGAAGTGTTTTATTTCTTTATGACTTCCTAACAGCTGCACAGTTCTGAGCAAACATTTGAGAGATATATTTTTCTCACAGAGATGATAAATTCAGTTAGTTCTGACAAACGGGGGTTTAGCTTGGAAAATGAAGTCAAGTGACAAAAAGGATGTCATCCAAGCTAATCCAGCAGTAATATTTGATATTAATTTAAGAACTCTTTCAGAAAGAAACTGGGCATTTTGTATTTTGTCCTGGACATGGCAAGAGCATCCACTCATCACATTTGCACTTGCCTTGCTGTAAGTAAGTTTGTAGGGCATAGTAAGTCTTTTAAATCTAGTTAGGAATATAGTAAAAATTAGTTTAGATGTTTTCTGTATCATTGTTTTTTAAATATTTCCTGTAATTTTGAACTCTGAAGTAACTGTGTTGGATTTTCTGAGTATTGTCTTGTTCTTTTATTATTTATTATTAAACATATTTAAACATGTCTTTGTGGCTGATATTTGTAAGGGTACTTGCATATCGATTTGGTGACACTGTACAGGCTACTTCTAATAGCCTTGCCCTTGGTCAAACGACCATTTGGATTAATAGCAAAATTACACAGTAAGATTGGACACACCCTTTGTTAAGGGCCTTAAAGTAGCTGATAAGGAGTTGGCTGGTGACAGTGAAAACTTACCTTATAGTCTGGGCAGAATGGGGCATAGCTAGTAAACCCGTGCCAGCCTTTCCCAGGTTTGTCTGTATGTATAAATAAAATCTCAAAGCTGGTTTCTCCCTCTTTCTCCAGATCCACAGTAAGACTCCTCACTGGCACACCTACAGAGTTGAGACCTTAGCCAGGTTTCCAAGCCAAGTCCTCCCAACACTCTTTTTGTCCAACCAGTGCTTTGTGTCCCTGCCCAAGTAGCTGACACACACACACACACACACACACACACACACACACACACACACACACACACACACACACACACACACATTCAGAAGCATACATAGACCATACTCACATACACATAGAAACAAAAATATTCACACATATACATAGAAACAAACACACTCAAACATAATCACACACACACATGCACACTTACTCACACACCAATCACAAACACTTTTATCCTGAGATCCACCCATGATGTATCACATAAAAACAAATATGTTCTGAAACTCTGTGTCCACACAAGCCCACTCCTCCTCCCTTTAAATTCCCTGATTTTGAACATAGTGCTGCACTGGTTAATAATTTACTAGGTAAATCATTGAAGATTAAGGACAATTAAAAATGTTGACATTAAAAGTTTTGTATGTCCTTGATGATGGACTGCCTGTTACAGTTAGTGCTCATTCACACACACACACACACACACACACACACACACACACACACATATATATATATATATATATATATAGACACACAGACACACACATTCTTACACTGAGATAGAACCATGCACATGCACTGATTTGCATATACATTGTTTTTAATTTTATGCTTGTTAAACTGTTAAACAGGAAAGGACTGCTTAGTGAGTATAAAAAATGGTAATCTTTTTTTTTTTTTTTTTTTTTTTTTTTTTTTTTGCACAAGGTCCAAAGAAAGCTGATTTGGGAAGTTCTTTAGTGATTTTAAGTCCTAGACAATTTGGTAAAATTAGGGCAGGCCATGTACAAGGACCCAGTGACTTGACTCATGTTTGAACAGTGTTTGATCTTACAGAAGGCTTCCCAGTGGGAGTGAGGGTGCATCAGAGTTTAGTTCTGAACACACTGCTGTTCATACTGGTGATGGACTACATTAGTTAACAGGTCAGAGGGGGCAGATCAGGAAAACTGTTGTATGCAAATGGTGTGGCATTTACAGGCAGACTCTGAGCAAGGATTTAAACAAAGGATAGGAGAATGGCATGCAAAATTGAAGTCACAGGGGATGAAACTGAGTACAGATTACATAGTTGCAATGGCAGCAAATAAGAGATATCAGAAGAAACTGAGAACTGAAACAGTAGGGAAAATTGTGGAACAGGTTAACAGTTTCAAGTGTCTGGGAGGGGTGGTTGAAGAGAAGGGAAGTCTGAATGAGGAGGTCAGAGCTAGAAGCCAACTGGCATAGAGTGCCTGGTATAGTGTATGACAGAAGAATGCCAAAGAAGCTGAAAAGTACAGTCTACAAAACAATGGTGTGACCTGTACTACTGCATGGTACAGAAACCTGGGCTGTAAAAAGGAGAGCAGATGTGGAAGCTAGAGGTGATGGAAATTAAATACCTGAGATGGGTGGTAGGATGCACACTGTGGGACAGATGAAGAAATGACATAAGAGCAGAAGTCAAGGTACCTCCAATTGCAGAAAGGATCAAAAAGAACAGATTATTGTGGTTTTAGCACATGTGCAGAAAGGCAAAAGACAATCTGTTGAAGAAAATTTGGCAAAGACAGGAAGATGGCAAGAGGAAACGAGGGCATCAAGCAAAGAGGTAGATGGATTGTGTGACAGAAGATCTGCGGCAGTCAGGCATGACTGTAGAATAAGATTGGAGAGTGACACTGAATTGAGAGGGATGGGGAAAGTTGACACGAAACGCGAACTGCATGTAGAAAAGGGAGTTGATAATGATGATTTTTTTTTAATGTCCAAGCCTCTTGGCAGCTTAATATGCTGCTATGAAGAAGTGGATTTTTTCCTGAGTGGCCATTACCTGTACATTACCATCCTGCTGGAGAATGTTTGTTCTCCATTCAGAGTGGTGACATACATGTTGCCCATTCTCTAAAGCTCATTGGAGATTAGTGTAATATTGGGTGATTGAGAGGAGACTGAATTCAGTGGAGTGGTACTGTTTAATGTAAGAATGCCTTTTATGTAGTAAATTTGGGATTTTTGCATGCATAGGGAAAGGAAATTTCAAAAAGAAATATAGGAAGCATTTTCTTACCATTTATGTTATATTTGTCTTGGTATGCTCTAAAAAAAAAAAAAAAAAAAAAAAAAAAAAAAAAAAAAAAAAAAAAAAAAAAAAAAAAAAAAAAAAAAAAAAAAAAAAAAAAAAAAAAAAAAAAAAAAAAAAAAAAAAAAAAAAAAAAAAAAAAAAAAAAAAAAAAAAAAAAAAAAAAAAAAAAAAAAAAAAAAAAAAAAAAAAAAAAAAAAAAAAAAAAAAAAAAAAAAAAAAAAAAAAAAAAAAAAAAAAAAAAAAAAAAAAAAAAAAAAAAAAAAAAAAAAAAAAAAAAAAAAAAAAAAAAAAAAAAAAAGAAAAAAAAAAAAAAAAAAAAAAAAAAAAAAAAAAAAAAAAAAAAAAAAAAAAAAAAACCCCCCCCCCCCCGCCCCCCCCCCCCCCCCCCCCCCCCCCCCTCCCCCGCCCCCCCCCCCCCCCCTCCCCCCCCCCCCCCCCCCCCCCCCCCCCCCCCCTCGCCCCCCCCCCCCCCCCCCCCCCCCCCCCCCCCCCCCCCCCCCCCCCCCCCCCCCCCCCCCCCCCCCCCCCCCCCCCCCCCCCCCCCCCCGAAGAGGGCCTCTGTAGATCTAGATGCCATACCTTTACTTATAAGTTGAGCAACATAGAAGAACTTTCTTACTAACATGGACTTAAGCTAGGTTACTGTCTGTATGACTTCCTAGATCTCTGACTAGTGAATCAACTTTTAGGGGTATTTTATTGATGACACAGTTACCTGGGGTGGCTGACTTTTCAAAACGTACTGTAATGCATTTCCTTGCACTAAGTTTTAAGCCAAGGCTTTGGTACCATGTCCTTCTCTGTGTTAGACCTTCCTTAAGGGTGTTCGTGTCTTGTGGGAATTCAGTGATTGCTCCCAGTTTGCATTCATCTGCAGACTTTATCAGCCAGAGGCCTTTGACATTGGCTTTCACCTATAAGAAGAAGTTGCGAAAGGGGAGTGGGTCCAGCGCAGAGTCCTGAATGACTTCACGGGTGACCATCCTCTTTGTGGAGGTGGCCTTACTGATCCTAACCTCTTGGTCCCTATCTGGGAACACTCTAGCTATTCAGTATGTTATAAAGGGGTTTATGCCTAGTTCAGTAAGTTTGTTGACAATGCTCGAGTGGGGTATTGTATCAAATATTTTAGCCAGATCTAGTTAGCCATTGTGTACCACTTTTGCATCATTTATTACATTCAGTATGCATGATTTTCCTTTGACAAAGCCAAACTAGGATGGATTCAGTGTCTGGACTTCCATGATAATTCTTCCCATATCTTTGCAAATAAGACTAGTGATTATAATGGGTCTGTAATTTCTAGAATTTCTTGAAGGTCCTCCCTTTTGAAGGGGGATGACCATTGCACTCATCCATTCTTGTGGCACACAGCATGTTTTAAGATTATAGTTAAGTAGTAACTCCAGGAGTCATGATAAGTCATATTTTAGACAGTTCAGGAGGCACCCCAGGATGTTATCAGGGCCCATTGCAGTTGTGTTCTTGGCTTTTGTGAGTGCAGCCAGTACATGCTTCCTACTCAAAGTTGGAGGGATTATGTTTGAGGGTATTTCTTAGGGGAGATGATAGTTGTGGTTGAGAGGAGGGTTAAGTTGGAGTGAAATTTGTCTGCAAACATGTTTGCTATATCACCAGGCTCGGCATACATCATTACCTGTGGTATGCTGACCTTGAGCTTTCTGACAGTACTGAAGAGAATGTTATGGTTATCTTTCACTTGGGTTTCTCCTGGGAGTCTATCTTAACCTCAAACTTGGTTGTTTTTGACCTAATTAGCCTTCTTAGTTGCCTGTTTAGCTTGATAAGAGTTTTTACCTTTATGGGAATTAGCTTTACTGATTTTTGCCATATTTTTTTCCTTTTGGTGTATAACATGTTTAATTTGGATGTCACCAGGGCAGTTTGTGTCTGAGGCTAGTTCTGATCTTACTTCTTGTAGGTGCAGCAGCCTTTCTGCAGCCATTGACATAGTTGTGCAGAGTTTCTGAGAGCAGCTCACCATAGGCTGTTGTGTTCTTGGGAGTTTGGAGCAGCATTTTTGTTTTGGCAAACTATCACTTAATAAATGATAGTGTGCCTTGGAATAGTTCCTGTTACTAGTTTTACTGGGACTATAGTGCTGATTTTGATTTCGAACAAGACAGCTTTATGGTTGGTCCAAGCTAGGGAGGACAAGACGTGTGTGTGTGTGTGTGTGTGTGTGTGTGTGTGTGTGTGTGTGTGTGTGTGTGTGTGTGTGTGTGTGTAGTGTTTTCCCATGTCTGTGAGTATAAAGTCCAGTATGTTGGAGCTTCTAGTGGGCATATTCACTATTTGGTCAAGGGTGTTTGTATTTATGAAGTCCAGATATTCCTGGACTTCATAAATGCAAATACCCTTGACCAAATAGTGAATATGAATATCTGTGCCTGTGGATTTTGAGGCTCTGTAATATCCCCAGTGTATCAAAGAGTAATTAGGGTGTTGAGTTTGATGATGAGTGTCTGCAGTAGGCTCAAGTACACATTGTAAACTTCCTGGGGTCAAGGAGGGTGACTTATAACTGGCTCAGTTATGGTACAGGATTTTGCCTGTGGTTTTCTGCACATCTAGGAACTCAAGCACATCATCTGTTTGGCCAACCTAGAAGCCTGTTTGTTAGTGGTGTTTATAGGGACACCTCCATCTTTAGGCAAAGTCTGTGCAGCTACTAGTCTAAAAGCGTGGAAGACATTGAAATCTTGCACTGCTGGGATGCTCTCTACTGTTTTAAACCATGTATTGGTTACTGAGCAGATCATAACTCTCAACCTGAAATCATCAAAAATCTGGACAAAGGTCCATGATAAATAGGTCCAACTTTCCAAAAATCTGTATGCTGATTAACATAAAATTTGCATGCATAATTAAGTAACCCTGTCCACTGCAATGGGATCGTAGGATACCAACCTTTTAAAAGCAAGTTAAGGGAAAGACAATATATTAAGCACAAAATATAAACAGAGCAATAGTGTTTTATTTATTAATATTTGAACTTGTATCAGACTTTGAACTTCTGCAAATCTAAAGTGCAATTTACATTACCAATAATAATGCACACTTCTCAAACAGTCAGCTCTGCTTATAGCTAAAGAGTAAGTAAGTTTAGTTTTATTCCCACAAAAGCAGCATGGTTTTTCACTCCTCAGAACGAGAACTGTGATATTTGCCCCTGTAGGTGGCATGCAACAAGGTGGGGCAAATGTCTGGATCACTGAAGAGCTTTCATTTGACATCCATTTGTAGACATTTCTTGAAGGCTAGCAAATCTCAGCTGGAGATGACCAGCAGTAAATCCTGGGTCTGCATTACACCCTGGGGGACTCGAGGAGAATATGTATTCGACACACACTCTCTATGCACCATCATAATATCTGTCCACATGCTTACACAAGCCCCAGGATGGTAAACAAAAGTGCAAAGGGTCTGCCACCTATATGATGACAGCAGACAATGGTCAGCCTAATAGTCCAAGCAGTTGTGTATGAACAAATTCCTCTACTGCAAACTTTTATGCTGGTATGAACCTGTCAGAGAGAGTGGACGAAACACTAGCTTGGCGCCACACAAAAATACCTTCAGAATCACTAACGGTATATACATTAGTAAGTACAGAGATCTTCTGACAAAAAGCAATACATTTTATTCCTGTTTTTTGTGTTCTGGAATCAGATCACAACACCACAAAAAAATGCAAAACAGGAGTCAAAGTACTTACTCACGATCACACTTTCTCCAGGGCGCAGTGACCTTGGAATGATAAAAGGGAGTATAGAGAGAAAGCTCCCACAAATGTTGAGGGATGGAAGGATTACTACCCGCAAAAATGTGGTTTATTTATGTCACATTTGTTTATACAATACAAGCCAGAATACTTGCATTACATTACCTATCATTTATGATTGCTGTGGTTGTGCTACTGCTGTGATGTGAGTTCAGATGAGTTGAGCAAATTTAACAGACAGATAGACAGTGTTTACGTTTCTCCATAAAAATGAATCTCACCATAATAAAATAATAGCTGTAAACTGTTATCATGAGCTACAAGGTTATAAAACTGCAAGTTTTGAAGCTGTTTTGACAATCTGCAGATTAAATAATGAATGCATGGCACTATCACCCTAGGAATATCTGTGATAGCAGTATAACTGTTCCTTTGTGAAACTTACTCCCCTGATCTCTAGAAAAGGGGCCCTGGAATCAGTGCAATTTGTTTTTCAATCATAATGCAATAAATACACAAGTAAACTGGAGTGCTATATTCATGAAACAATGATTTATTGCTGGTGACAAAGATACCCTGAGGATAACTTCAAGCCAGTTTAATGATTAGCTTCACAGGGGAGGGAGCAAAGTTATGGAAAAACCTTCAAGGCTGAGTTTCCTGAACAGCAGTAGCAATGAAGTCAATAATTAAATAACTAACAACCCCCCCCCATTCCACATTAAACCATAGTAATTATTGACATCAAGCTATAGATTTTGTGCTGGGCTGCAGCAGTATGCCTAGACTAAAGGGAAGGCTTGCTGACATATAAAGCTATGTAAGTAGCACTTGTGCAATAAGTGTTATTCCCTGGAAGTAATAAATGCTGTCATCAGATGCTGCCCACCAAACAGATAAACTTTAATGCTCATCACATCTTGGTCAGCACACGAGAGAGAAGGAACACATATGTCACACCTTATTCTTTCTACACTGACTGCATGGTGTGTGTCTTTCACCCAGAATTTAAAGGAGCTGAGGCAGAACGTTACAATAATCTGAAATTAAGGCTCTGGTCAAACTGTTGTAATTCTGACAGGAAAAATCATTCTGGAACCTGTTTTAGCCAGTTTCAGTCCTTCCACAGAGAACAGTAACGTGAAGGTAGGTGTTAGCAATATGTGAAGGAGGAAGTCAAGGAAAACATTTTAAGTAAAACTCTAGAGCCATTCATAATTTCACTTTAGTTGTCCTAAAAATGTAAGAGCAGATTAGAAACTTACCCGATGCTTGTTTGTTTCACAAAGTCTGAGTGACATTTGTTGAGGTCACACTTTTCCTGTACTACACACTTATGCACAGCCTTTGGAATTCTAAAGATACTTTCTTGTAAGTATAAATTAGTAATTTATGATTCTTTGACGGAGTTTTGCTTTCACTATGCACTTTATAGTTATTTTTTTCATATTGATGTAATTATTCGCTTACTGTAAAGTCAGAAAGACTACTTAAAAATAATTCACAGCATGCAATAATCTGAATAATTTTCTAACATGCCAGAAATCACTGTAGCCCTTATAGTCAAGAAACAGAATTTGTTTTATACGTTCTCACCAGTTATAATTTTACTGACTTCATGTGGTTATAGTTAATCAAGTAATTAAATAGCATTTTTAAAATATGTACTAATAGCATATGCTTGAACCTTGTAAATAATATGCTTAGAATGAAATAGCACAAAAGGCTGTATTTACTTATATGCCAAATGATCAGCCATGTGGGAGTTCTAGCCCAGTACCAGACATCTGACTCCAGATAATGTAGAGGGGAGTCAAATAGTGTGGTTCTCTACAGCAGTCGTTCAGACAAGATCTTATACTGATGTCTGATTTGCAGAAAGTGTGGTAATTCAGAAGGATGTTAAAAATCAAATTGCACTTGTTATTGTTAGTGAAGACCATTGGAGTTACGCTATTGTCCTGGCCAAATTCTCATAAGTTAGTGTAAGTAAGTATGACCCTAGAAAATGGGCTATGAGTTTAGCAGCCCCAGATCCTTTCTGAATACATAGGTTAAGTGGCATCTAAGTGTTCAACAAGATGAAAAATAAATAATATTTATGTAATGTGAACTTAATTTCCCACATTTGAAGTTCTGTATGAATCAAAACAAAAATGTGTTCTATGTGTTTTATGCTTTTCACTTTGGAGGAATAATACTGGTGCAAAGTAGTCGAGTCACTGACCTACTGGTATTGCAGCAAATTGCTTCCAAGTAAGAATAGTTCTCTCACTAGGAATAATTTTGTTCATAGTTCTGTGGGCTCTACTTTACATGTAAAAGTCCAGAGAAAAGACCATAGAGTTCAAAATAAAGAAAGGTTCTCTTGAATAGGGTGCTAGAACACACACTGAAAAAATGTTAATTCATAAACAGCGGCTATTAATTATTCTAATTTTTACACTACTGTGCCAAACTGTTCACACACCATCCATCTACAACCCTTTTTTCCGAGTTTTGCACATGGGGTCTGGGTGTCACTTCAGCAGCGACACCCTGCCACAGTAGATTTTCTTTGTATTTCACTGTTGCAGTCATCACTTGTGGGTTATCCCTAGTGGGTAGCACTCGGCCTGTCCAAATACCAGAGTAAAGGATTTTCCTCCTGTGTTGGCTGCAGGTCATCTGAGACTGACGTCAGGGCTATAAAGAGAGGCCATTACATCGGTCTTTCTTGCTGTAGAGCCCGAAACAGAAGCAGTTTACAAGTGTGTCGGGTGGCTGTTGCCAGAGTGAAGAAAGAATCAACTAAAGCTAAGTCACCCGTTGGGGATCTTTTTCTTGCACATAACCGATGTCTGAAAAAATAAATAATTGTCTCCACTGTAGAAAACAAATACCAAACTGAGACTTCCATAACCTGTGCGACTTATCTAAGCCTAGACTATGACGTCAACGGATGTCAGTTCTGTGCTTTATTTAACACTAGGACCATCCATAGAAGAGCTGAGTTTGTAGCCAGACATTTCAGGGAGAGTAGTTTTTCCACATGAAATGGCATTCGTCGGTCAGTCTACTTTGCAAATTAATAAAAAGAGAACAGAAAATGAAAAAGATATACCACAGAAGGTTAGGTTAGGCCCACATATGACACAGACTTGAAGTCAGTCAGCCTACCATCAACTAGCACAGCTGAACTCAGTGAGGTGCCTACACAGCCCCTGATGACAGCTGTACAACCACTGCAGGCCTCTGCTGAAACTCTTTTGGTGTCTGGTACGCTGCCGGATCAAGATGATCTTCCCCAAATGTCGGTCGTCAGCATTACGGTTGGATCCGGAGCCACTTTGTAGGCACTGGCATCTGAGGAGGCCTTTTGGATGTCCGACGCCAGACAAAAACCAACAGGCACGCCACCAGCCAAAACAGCCCACAGACTCATTGAAACTCTGAGGCCTAAAAGCAAGGCCACTCCCTTCCTCTACTCTCAGTCAACACCTACCTCCTTCCCAACCTGCTCAGTCACACCAACTACTTTGGATGAGTGATAATTTAATCACTCTCATTAGAGAAAACCATTCGATTCAAGCTACCCCAGCCAAAAGAAAAAGGTACCTTTCTCCAGAGATGTTGTTGGAGCCAGAGTCAGAGGACTCAGAATTTCTGGACTCAGACACTGAGCAGCAGCCACTGACTTCTTTTGAGGATTCAGATGCCGAGGAATCCATTCCTTCTGCATCCTCAGACTGAGGACCTCTCATTTAGGGAAACTGTAAATACCCTCAGAGAACACTTCGATTGGGAAGCTCAGAACTACCCCCACTCAAAGAAGAAATTGAGAGAGTCCTTGAAATTACCACAGCCCAAACCCTTAGCCATCCCACCCATTCTGGATATAGTGGAGGATGTCTTCCTGGAGTCTGGCCTCAACACTGATGCCCTCCTTCCTGCACCCAGAAAGCCTGGCAGTTACTACAGGGTACCAGATACCCACAAGTATTTATTCAAGAATCCTGCAGCTGACCCAGAGGTCATCACCCAGGAACCTAAGGGGACTAGGGCCAGTTCTGCCAAGAACCCATTACTCTCTGACAAGGAGAGCAGAGCCTTGGACCAATGGGGTAAAAAGGTATACACTTCAGCTACCTTAGCCATTAGAGCCCTCAACTGCCAATTCCACATGCTTAAATATCAGTAGTAGATGTTGGAACTTTTAAAGCAGAAAATTTCATCTTTAACAAAGAGTACTGTTTCGAGAGAACTAGGAAATCTGATACACTCAAGTGGCAAAACATTCCCTGCAGTGCGGCATTGATGCTCTAGAAGTGTCTAGCAGAGTTGCTGTTTTGGGATGAGTCATTAGGAAACATGCATGGTTGAAAGAACAACCTTTGCCTGATCAGGTTAAATCATAACTTCTGGATGCCCCTTTGGATAGGGAACAGTTGTTCCATCCTAAAGCTGAGGAAGGAGTAAAGAAAATGGAGGATAAGGTTAAATCAGTGCAGACATTCAAAGACTTCCTGCAGGTGCAACCCCCCCCCCCCCCCCCCAGATTCAGTAGGAACTTTCCCACCTAGCTTTGGTCCTTTCCTGCCCAAACCAAACCTGTCCAAAGGAAAGGATGCAGAGATAGATCCACCAGGCAGCAGCACCAAAGCCAGCAGAGGCCTAGACAGTGGATCTCCGCCACTCCTTGGCAAGGGAGTTCTAAGTCCACTCCTTACCCAAAGTACGTACAGTGACTCCCCCTCTCCCCTCTGCCCTCTGCCCCATACACCACACCCTCAGACTAGGAGGAAGGTTGTCCTTATTCAAAAACAAATAAATAAAAAAATGAAGAACCGTAAGATGACACTGAGCAGAATTCTTTATAGAATTGAGCGCTTTTGTCAGGCATTCGCCACTAGACTTCTTTAGAACAGTGTTTCATTCAAACCATGGATGTTGTTAACCGCGTTACACCTTAACAACTATGGTTTGAGTGAAACACTGTCCATTTCAAGTTATTTGAAACGCAAATCAGAGTTTCATTTTTCGTAACAAACATTAGGGCAGACTTAGTAATAATGTTGATTTAGATATTTACAAAGAGTCCTTGGACCATTAGGACCCATAGATCTGTTGTGATTGTTTGACATTTGTTTTTGAATCAAACACTGCCAATATCACGGGGGAGGAAAGTGGTAAAAACAAAATTTGTAAATTAGTAATTTGTTCTGTCTAGTGGAGTAGGCAATATTGTTGATGTGCATATATACGTATATATATATATATATATATATATATATATATATATATATATATATATATATATATATATATATACACACAAATTCGCATTTCCACACATGATGGCTTCCCCATGTTAGTGGTGTTCAAATACTAAGCAACGTTTGGCATGTTTTACTGTTCATTTTGAGATCCCATGGCTTACAAATTATTTAGTGGTCAAAATGGGCATGATATGGATGTACATGTTTTTAAATTGTATAGAGAAGTTTTAACCAATGTGATGATTTTATTACATCATGTGATGGGAATATTTCTTTATTTATTTGGCCAGGAAGTGTGCTATTTGGTTAATTAATTCTGAAGAAGTCTAGTGGCGAATGCCTGACGAAAGTGCTCAATTCAGTAAAGAATTTTGCTCAGTGGCATCTTACGGTTCTTCATTTTGTATCAGTTTGGATTGGCAGTGTTTGATTCAAAAACAAATGTCAAACAGTCACAAAAGATCTATGGGTCCTAAACATCATTTCCCAGGGCTACAGATTCTCTTTCAAGGAGAACCCCAAATTATCAGGTTATTCAGACATACTAGCAGTTCGGAGGACAGGTGCTCTCTGCCAGATTCAGAAACTCTGTGATCAAGGGGCAGTGGAACCAGTTCCAGAAGAGCAAATAAGAAAAGGGTTTTATTCAAGGTTGTTTCTAGTACACATGAAAGAGGGCACATGGCACCCTAATCTAGACCTAGTCACATTAAATCTGTCCCTCCTAGTGCCAAAAATTAAAAAATGCTAACTCTTCAAAAACTATTACCAAGGCTGTCACCAAATGCTTGGCTAGTAACCCTAGATTTGAATGATGTCTACCTCCATATCCCCGTAAGGGAGTCCTGCAGGAGTTTCCTCTGCTTCAGAGCAGATTCAGGGCACTTTTAATTCTCTACTCTGCCCTTTGGCTTATCTACTGCTCCCAGAGTCTACACCAAAAGCCTGGCTCCTGTCATTGCCTTTTGCAGACAGAAAAGCATAGAGATTTACCTGTATCTGGACGACTGCCTCATCCAGGCGGACTGCAAAGAAAAACTCCTGCAGTCTTTATTTTTGTCCAAAACCTCCTAGCCTCTCTGGGATTTACCATCAACAAGGAAAAATCTCAATTACAACCCACAAGACGGATAACCTTCTTGGGAGTTCTCCTGGAAACCTCCTCCCAAAGAGCCTTCCTGTCTTCTGAAAAGCAGAGCTTTCTCCCCTATATTTCACCCAGCTAGCTCTCAGGACACACCTCACAGCAAGAAAGTTCCTGTAAGCACTAGGGTACATGGCATTCTGCATTCTTTTGGGGCCCTTGGCCAGGCTACACATGAGGAAACTGCAGCGGTACCTAAGGAACCTATGGTGCCAAAATTCTCAGTCACTGGAAAACCAACTGCCTCTAATTCCCTGCTTATGGAAGGAACTTGTATGGTGGGCAGAAGCCTGTACTCTGAACAGGGGTCTACCTTTTGTCACTCTCCCACAAGGTCTGACCATCACCACAAATGCCTCAGACATGGCCTGGGGAGCTCACTTAGGAGACATGTGCACTCAGGGCATGTGGAATGAGAGTGATCTAGCCCTCCACATCAACCTGAAGGAAATTATGGCATTGCACAGGGCTATAACAGCCTTCAGAGTCCACCTCACTCCAGGAGTGCTCTTGATCAAAACAGACAACATCACAGTCATGTGGTGCATCAACATGCAGGGGGGTACACACCAATACCCCTTTGTCATCTAGCCATGCTAATGTGTACATCCTAGGGGAACACAACACCCTAGCAGACCATCTCAGCAGCACTGTCCTGAATCCCCACGAATAGCAGATACACAGGGAAACTTTCCTTCGCATCACACACCTTTGGGAAATACCGGAGGTAGACCTCTTTGCATTAATGGAAAACAGACAGTTGACCAGGTGCTGCTCCAGGGAATCCCACCCACAAGCTGGAAGGTGGATCCTCTCTTCTTCCATTGGGGCAACCTGTTTGCCTATGCCTTCCCTCCCTTGCCAATGATTCCCAAGGTACTTCTAAAAATCAGGGAGGAAGGGCCGAGGGCTATCCTCATTGCCCCAAACTGGCCTAGTCAGCACTGGTATCCTTTGCTCCTCAGCCTGACCAAGGAGCTACCCATGAGCCTGCCTCTCACAAGCAAACTGCTAACCCAAAAAAAGGGATCAGTACTGCATCCAGATCTATAAACACTCAGTCTGTCCGCATGGCCTATACCCCAGAGGTGGATATCAGACCACCTTTGAGCAAGCAGGGTTTGGATGTCATTAAGGAGGCCAGGAGGGCCAGCACCCGCATATCCTACTCAGCAAAATTGAAAAGATTTACTGCGTGCTGCCAAACTAAGGGAATTTGCTCCCATGTCTCTCTCATGTTAATCCTGGATTACTTGGTGGAACTCGTGGAAAAGAAATGATCATACTCCTCCATCAAAATCCATGCCACAACTATCTCTGCACATTCCCCTACAGAACTACCTATGTTCTTCCATCCCCTGTTAAAACAATTCCTTAGAGGGGTGTCACACATCAGACCACCTAGAAGGCCACCCACTTCAGCATGGGTTCTGAACTATATACTGGAAGAATTGACTCTACCTCCTTTTGAAACAGCTGCTTCAGCTGAATTGAACACCTGTCTTGGAAAACTGCCTTCCTGCTAGCCATAACTTTAATCAGGAGGGTTTTCAAGCTGCAGTTCCTCATGGCCATTGAGCCCTTCATTATCTTCCATGCTGACAAGATGTCTCTTGGAATCAATCCCACTTTATGCCTAAGGTGGCATCTGATGTCACCCTTAATCAGGCTATCCATCTCCCTACCTTCTTTCCAAACCCAGAAAATAGAGGAGAAAGGATTCTACATATATTGGACATGCACAGACAGCTTAATATACTATCTGGACAGGACCAAGTTCTTCAGAAAGACTTAACTAACTGTTAGTCAGCTTCGCCCTAGGGGCAGAGGGGAAGCCTATAACCAAGCAGACCATTTCTAAATGGATATCTCACTGCATCCATTTTTGCTACTCCTTCCATGTGAAAATACCTTCAAACTTTCAAAGGGTATGCCACACATTCAGTGTTAAGAATTCTTTAGGTAATATTCATAAATAATACTAAATCATATTGATTCAAAAAATAACTTTTTTAGAAATATTGTTTTAACACATTTTAACCATAATTGAGCTTCCTAGGTGAAGGTGTTAGTAAGTGCATTTAGCCCCTTTGTTCAACATTATGAGGGGCAGCATTAGACATTTTGGAGATGGAAGATTGAGATCTATAGGGGAGACGCAGCACCTAGCATCTGGGGGAAAACCTTACAGAACTGCTTGGGAGATGCTAATTATTGATTATTTACTTATTTATTCATTCGTAATTAATTAATTGTTTATTTGATAAACCGGACTGTGCCTGTAAGTGGTTTATTGTGATCAGTGTACCATCTCGGTACATAAACTAAGTAAAATAAAAATAGTGTTGGTGGGCTAGTACAATGTCCTTTTTCAGCCACAACCCAGGCACAATCACAAAAGTGGCATTGTGCCAAAATAAAGCAGATAATAGTCACATTATTTAAAAAAAAAAAATATATATATATATCTATCTATATATCTATATATATATATATATATATATATATATATATATATATGTACTGCGGTGGTGGTGCTGCGGTAGCGTTGTCGCCTCATAGCAAGACGTCCCGTTCGATTCTCAGCTAGAGCGTCTTCTGTGTGGAGGCATACATGAATGGGGCGTGCCTTCGTTCAAGGCTGTGCATCAGGGCTGGTAACCCGGTACGTAAAAATCCACTACCAGTCATTAGTGGACCAGAGTTCCGCTGTGGCGACCCCTAACCGGGAAAAGCCGAAAGACACAAACATATATATATATATATATATATATATATATATATATATATATATATATATATATATATATATATATATATATATATAAAGTCAGCATAAAATCAATAAAACATCAGCTCAAGTTCAAACCAGGCACAATACTGACTTACAAGTTCACTCGCTGGATCGCTGTTAGGCAATGCTAGTGTGTAAAAGAAGCAGCCAAAGCTATAAATCCAAAGCGAAGTTCTACATTGAATAAGATGTTTAAAGTCTTTGCAGACCAAAGAACAGTTTATAAATGTAAAATACTGACAGTCTATTCAAGCAAACTGGAAACAGACTTGGAAGTTAGAAGCTTTCAATAATACCAAAAATTTATTCAAGTATAAAAGGGGTAAGCGCTTTCGCCAAGCGGCTTTTTCAAACCATCAAAACCATTGCATTGAACTGACACACCTTATATACAGAGCTCTTAATTAATGGGTGTTCCTTACAGAGTTAAACATTTAAAGGTGTATGCCACATAAAATCAAAACAACATCAACTAAGAATACAAATGAATATTTACACATAAATGTATAAAAAACTTATATATAATAAAAACTATTTATATATATATATAACAACTTACATAGCATAGCAGCATACAACTGTGCAATAGTTAAATAAGATAAAATAAATATAAAATAAAAAGCTAAAATAAAAATGCATGAATTCATTAAACATTAAACCTTCTACTTTTAAGTGCTGGTTTGAGGGGGATCCTGTCATTAAGTCCAGGACAGATATGCGCTTGTAATCTAATAATCCACCCAGTTTCCATTTGTTCAGTGTAATTTTTGATGTCCCCACCTCTAATATTGAGTACATTAGTATGTATAACAAAAAACTTAAATGCATGTGTAATATCATTCTCTAAAACATGTTTCGATAGAGCATTAATTGTGGATCTAATGCGTATCTGATAAATATATTCCCTTATTCTATCCTTCAATTTTCTGTCAGTCTTGCCGACATAGAAGGCAGTGCAGGAAGTGCACTTCGCAATATAGACCACATGTTCAGTCTCACAATTCGCATTAACTTTAAAATTAAAAAAATCTTGTGGTAATTGGATATATAAACATGCTGGTAGTGCTAATACTAGAACAAAAATTACATCTATTGCACGGTTGTGTACCTGTGTATTTCATAGAAGTGGGATGACATTCATGGCTTGGAAAGCACAAAAGTCTGTGGAGATTCTTTTTATTTCTGAAAAGGAATTGTGGGTGACCCCAACAGTTTCCTTAATAGCTGGGTCCACAGTTAAGATATCCCAGTGTTTGTGAAGAATCTGCTTAGTTTGGTGGACATTTTGCGTAAAGTACAATGATACTTTCTGCTTTTTATTATGACTTACGGATGCTTTAAATCCATCCTCATTATAAAATGCATTGCCTTCTTCGGAGAAAATGGGAGACTCAGAAGCCAGTATATCGAAAACCTAGTACCTATGTTGCATCCATTGTTGGATGCTTACAGCAAAATTGTGGAAAAAGATTTATACACAATGGCCGATGGAGCCACTGAGAAAAGGAATACGGATAACTTGACGTTTAGACAAAGAAAGGCATTGAACAATTTGAAAAATGATAGAAATATTTCAATTAGTCCAGCCGACAAGGGAGGCCCAATTGTAGTCCTAGATAAGACCAGTTACAATATTAATATGGAAGAAATGTTAGGTGATAATAACTTTTATGTCTCTATTACTCTTCCAGACGTTGGAATACATATAGCACAAGTATATAATAGTCTAGAAGACTTACTTAAAATAGGTCTAGTAACAGATGAACTCTATAATTTTCTGTTTGTGGAGAACCCAACCATTCCTGTTATACAGGGTTTACCAAAAGTGCATAAGGATCCATTAAACCCGCCAATGAGACCGATAGTTTCGGGACGAGGGTGGGTCACAGAACCCTTATCTATTTTAATAGAAAAAAACGTTACGACCAGTTGTAGATATAAATCCATTTATTCTGAGAGATTCCAAGCAATTTCTCTTGGACCTATATGAGGGAATAAGGATACTACCAGATAATTACCCTTTATTAATGGTGACCATGGATGTCAAGTCCCTCTTTACTAACATTCCCAACTTAGTAGGTATTGAGAGCATACAACATTATCTGATGGAGCACACAGATATGCTACCAAGCAGGATAGACTTTATTTGTCTTCTACTAGAGGTAGTATTGGAAAACAATTTGTTTGTGTTCAACCAGAGCCTATTTTTACAAAGGGATGGCGTGGCTATGGGCAGACCATGTGCCAATAGCTACGCCAACCTAGTGATGGCTCATTGGGAAGAACATAAACTATTCCAAATGGATCTGTATAAAAAACATGTCTTCTTTTACAGACGTTTTGTTGATGACTTGTTTTTTTCTCTGGGCTGGTAATGCAGTAGAATTAGATATATTTTTTCAGCAAGTTAATTTACTATCATCTTTTTTAAAGTTTACTATGACAGTCTCTCCTGAAAGTATAACATTCTTGGATGTTTCTATCCAGCGTTTAAGAAATGGCAAACTCAATACAGGAGTGCATAGGAAAGCATGCTTTAAAAATACCCTTTTGCACAGGGATAGTATGCACCCTAGTCATATTTTTACCAATATAGTAAAAGGGCAAGCTATACGTGCTTCGAGGTTGAATCCTATACAGCTCAATTATATGACCGAATTAGATGAATTGCGTAATAGACTAATAAATAGGAGATATAGAATGAAAGAATTCCATGAAGCCTTTCCACATACTGAAAGGCTTAGAACAGGTAGGGCCTGTCCCATTTTCTCCGAAGAAGGCAGTGCATTTTATAATGAGGATGGATTGAGAGCGTCTGTAAGTCATAATAAAAAGCAGAAAGTATCATTGTACTTTACGCAAAATGTCCACCAAACTAAGCAGATTCTTCACAAACACTGGGATATCTTAACTGTGGACCCACCTATTAAGGAAATTGTTGGGGATCACCCACAATTCCTTTTCAGAAATAAAAAGAATCTGCACAGACTTTTGTGCTTTCCAAGCCATGAATGTCATCCCACTTCTATGAACTACACAGGTACACAACCGTGCAATAGATGTAATTTTTGTTCTAGTATTAGCACTACCAGCATGTTTATACATCCAATTACCACAAGAGTTTTTAATTTTAAAGTTAATGTGAATTGTGAGACTGAACATGTGGTCTATATTGCGAAGTGCACTTCCTGCACTGCCTTCTATGTCGGCAAGACTGACAGAAAATTGAAGGATAGAATAAGGGAACATATTTGTCAGATACACATTAGATCCACAATTAATGCTCTATCGAAACATGTTTTAGAGAATGATATTACACGTGCATTTAAGTTTTTTGTTATATATACTAATGTACCCAATATTAGAGGTGGGGACATCAAAAATTAGTATCAGTAAATGTGGGGATAAATTTCATCCCATTAGCTAATAGTTCATAGTGTTGATCAGAGAAAATCTCATTGCAGCCGAAAAAGCAATCCACGATACAAAAGATGACACAGCAGTCAACGATAGCAATGAAGAGGAAAAACGAGAGTCCCAAACAACCCAACAAGGCAGTTCGCCGATAAGACTGTTTGGTCATTTATTTAAAGGTACTGTTAACATTTCTAAAGTGACTTTAACAGATCAACACTATGAACTATTAGCTAATGGGACATCAAAAATTACACTGAACAAATGGAAACCGGGTGGATTATTAGATTACAAGCGCATGTCTGTCCTGGACTTAATGACAGGATCCCCCTCAAACCAGCACTTAAAGTAGAACGTTTAATGTTTAATGAATTCATGCATTTTTATTTTAGCTTTTTATTTTATATTTATTTTATCTTATTTAACTATTGCACAGTTGTATGCTGCTATGCTCTGTAAGTTGTTATATATATATAAATAATTTTTATTATATATGTTTTTTATATATTTATGTGTAAATATTCATTTGTATTCTTAGTTGATGTTTTGATTTTATGTGGCATACACCTTTAAATGTTTAACTCTGTAAGAAACACCCATTAATTAAGAGCTCTGTATATAAGGTGTGTCAGTTCAATGCAATGGTTTTGATGGTTTGAAAAAGCCGCTTGGCAAAAGCGCTTACCCCTTTTATACTTGAATAAAGGTTTAGGAATTATTGAAAGCTTCTAACTTGAGACTGTCAGCAGTTTACATTTATAAACTGTTCTTTGGTCTGTAAAGACTTTAAACATCTTATTCAATGTGGAACTTCGCTTTGGATTTATAGCTTTGGCTTCTTCTTTTACACACTAGCATTGCCTACCAGCAATCCAGCAAGTGAACTTGTAAGTCAGTATTGTGCCTGGTTTGAACTTGAGCTGATGTTTTATTGATTTTATGCTGACTTTATTCGTTCTTTTCCTCAAGTTCATTTGTGTGTCAGTGGTATTGCTGTTTACTTTTTATATATATATATATATATATATATATATATGTATATATGCACACACACACACACACACACACACACACACACACACACACACACACACACACACACACACACACACACACACACACATTTTTGAATGATAAAAAGTGTTAAGACTCTGATATCTAACAATATTGATTAAGTGTAACGTCAGTAGTTTAGCCGAAAATCAAACATTTTATAAGGGATACAGCAGAATTGGGGTCATACATTTTCTCCCCTGGCCTCTGCTGAAAATTGGCTTGTTCTAAGTTGGACTTTCCCAGTAAACAAATATTAAATAAATAATTAAAATACAGGAAAGTAAGCCCAATGTAAAAATGTTGTATGCAAGCACTTATGGTAATAGATTGATTAGTGCTGGAAAGTGATTTTTTTTAAACTTGCTTTTTGGGGTGTCTTATATCATGCTACTATTCATAAAATACTGTTGAAGATTCATAAGTAGGTATACTAACTGCTGCTGTGGTGTACACATCACAGAGTGCCCCCCTCCCCACACACAGTGGTGTGAAATTTCATATTTATTAAACCAATCTACACTTAGTGCAGAGCCTCAAAGTAAGGTGCTAATAGGTTCATATGTGTGTAATAGGGTAACAACCACAAGGGCTTTTGTAAGCTTACCCATATATCTCAAATCTCTGACAAGTTCTGGTGCCCTTGATAAGTGTAAGCACAGGCTTGGAGGTGAAACATTTACAAGCAGAGCTCTGGGAGATTAACCATGTTAGAGATATAAGTGCCAGACAAGGAATGAATTTCCTGTTCCCCATCCAATTGTCCAAGTTACACTTTAATTGGTTAACGGAGAACTGTATCTAAAGTTATCCTGGTGAAATAGCATAAGGATTGTATCACCATTGTTTACAACAAAAAGGGACTACTCATAGGTTGGTACTGAGCTATCTGCCCAAATATATTAGCCCAGCCACGTTGTGCGGTATTCACCGCCCCTTTAGTAGTTCCCTAGACCCTTGTACTAGCAGCTAGTACCCTTGGCCCCTATCTATTAGTGCTGTTGGTGTGATCCCCGGTGTGAACTTTCTGTTACCCATCCACTCATCAAGGTTCCTCTTGAAGAGTGATAGTGAGGGGCTCTATCTTATGTAGATCGGGACCCTGTTCCATAGTAAGGGAATTCTCTGCGAAGGGAATCTATCCCTCCACCTCCTATTCATTGTTGTGTTGAGGTTTATATCCCTAGAGCATGTAGCTCGAGTAGATTTGGTTTTGCTAAGATGGAGCATGTTCAACAATTCTGGGTTGGTCATGGCTCTGTACGTTAGACAGAGATCGCCTCTGAGAATGCGGTATGCAACAGAGAACAATCTTAGCTTTTTCAATCGTGCTGCATAGGGCAACTGTTTGAGGACAGTAATTCTCTTGATTAGGTACCCCTGTAGTCTCTCCAGCTGCTGGAGATGTCTAGCCAGGTACATTCCAATTGGTGCATTGTACTCAATAATGGGTCTGATGAGGGAAGAGTAGAGGGGCACCTCTACATCCTTAGATCTTGATGCGAACCCTTTTGTGATCAGATGGGTCACATAGAAGGATTTTCTAACCACTTTGGCAACATGGTTATCAAATGAAAGCTGGCTATCTACTTGGGTCCCTAGATTCCTTATTTCTTCTTCAGATTTCAGGGGATTACCGCCTATGTTGTAGTTTGCGGGTGCTCTGTTTTTTCCAAAGGGGATTACTTACGCATTTTTTTGCATTTAGCTTGAGACCATTGCTTTAACACCATGCATCAGTCTCATTTAGGCCCTTCTGGAGGATCTCCATGTCCGACAGAGACTCTATTATAGCATCCAGTTTGCAGTCGTCCGCTAACTTAGTCATCCACAGCCCTTCCGTGCTTGCCTGTACTTCTGAGAAGTATATGAAACAGGAGGGACCCAGGACAGAGCCCTGAGGCACACCACTTGTTACTGGTCTGGATTCAGACATAGATCCCACTACTGTTACTTTATGGGATCTGTCTGAGAGCCAGTTTGCGATCCATCTTGTGACGTAAGGGTTTATGCCCAGGCTGGTGAGCTTATCAATAATACCCGAATGGGGAATGGTGTCATATGATTTAGCAAGGTCAAGGTAAGTTGTGTGTACCTCCTTTCCCTTATCTATAGCCTGAGTAACTGTCGCAAAGAAATCCACCAGGTTTAGGAGGCATGATCTGCCCTTGACGAAGCCGAACTGTGTGGGGTCCAGCGACTGGAGGTTCCCAATCTCTCCATTTATGAGTTCCATAATGATTCGCTCCATAGCCTTACAGATCAGACTGGTCAGGCTTATTGGTCGGTAGTTTCCAGGGTCAGTTGTGGCCCCACCCTTGTGTAGCGGGACCACCGTTGCTGTGCACCATTCTCTGGGCACATATCCTGTGGAGAGGCTGAGACTAAACAGGGTATTAAGATGTGGGGTTAATTCCTTTTGGAGCTCGCATATGACACAGCCTGGGACACCATCTGGTCCCATGGAGGCAGTGTTTTTAGCTTTAGATAGAGCCTTGTTAACCAACGTATCAGTAATAATTGGACTTACACAATCCCCTGGAATAGTAATAGGCCTTGTAGGTGGTGAGGGGGGGGGATTTGCACTGAACCTGTCAGCCAAGATGTAGGCAATGTCAGAAGGGTCAGTGTATTTTGTTCCATTTTGTGCTAGCTCAGAACAGACCTGAGCATTGCCATTTAGGTTTTTGACATAGCCATAGAAGGCCTTATGGTTATCCTTGGCATCCTTGGCAATTTTCTTTTCAAAATTAGCTTTAGTTGACTTGATGAGGGCCCTCAATTTCTTACTAATGCTGATCAGGGATGATTTTTCTACTTGAGATTTGGCCTTTTTTTGTATAAGTCTCCTCCTTTTATTGTCAAGTTTGCTTATGGCCAGGGTCCACCAGACTGGTTTCTTCTTGCTTGAGGAAGGAGTCTTGGTTTTATTTGGGATAGGACGGTCCATGCAATCCTGAAGATGCATATAGAGTGCCTTGGTGTAGGATTCCGCATCCTGGATATCATTATCCTTCTGCAAGGTAATAGTGAAGCTTTCCACTTTGGATGCAAGTAGTTTGAAGTTTGCTTTGGAAAGGTTTTTGACTATGGATTTTTTGACCGGGGGAGGTGGAGGGGTGAGGATGTCCAGGGTTATCAGTTTGTGGTCGGATCTGACCAAGGAGGGAATAATAATGGGTGTGGTACAATGGGCGCCCATATTTGTGATGATTAAATCCACTATGTTGTCCCCTCTAGTGGGGGAACACACTAGTTGTTCAAGGGCATTTGAATTTATAAATTCTATGAATCGCTGAGCATAGGAGTTGGAACATTGGTAGTTCACCGAGTCTATACCAGGGTAGTTGAAATCACCCAAGATTATGGTGTTGGGTAGGACCTTTATATTTTCCAATGTCTCAAGGAATGCAGAATGAGCATCTTGGGACATGGTGGGCGATCTATAACCGACTACGACTTGAAATTTGGTTTTGCCTGCTGATAGTTGCGCATGGATAATCTCTGGGGCATTATGCTGTGCTACTAACCTGGAGATATGGGTATCCTTGATGAATATGGATACTCCTCTGCCCTTTGTACTGCGATCTGGTAACTGAGGCCGGAAGGTATGATATGAATTGTAACCTGGCAGTGCTGGGGTGCTCTCTTGAGCCTTGAACCAGGTTTCCGTCACTGCACAAACATTGATTTTCTCCATGCTGAGGAGAGCCTCGAGTGTGCGCACTCCCACCAGGTTCTCTAAAAGCACATTCAGCGAGAGCTGTAGCAGCATCTGTAGTTTTTCAAGCCAGAGGTTCTTTAGATGCTTGTGCAGCAGCAACATGGGCATCTCCTTATACTTTTATTACGCATTACAAACTGGATCACGTCTCTAGGGGACGTGCATCATTCAGCTCGATGGTGCTCAGCAGTATTCTTTCATAAGACCTCCCAAGATTCAGGTAGCTAGGGACTCTGTCCCACAGTCAAGGATTATGTGAAGATTGACAACATCATATAAAGAAGTTATTTCCTACTATAACATTCCATCTTTGTTGTCGATCTTCTCTAATCCTTAACATTCCTTCCCTTCTTCCTCCGTCCCTTAGGACTCTTGGTGGATCAAATATTTCGAAAGACTGGCTTCATAATAGAGATACAGATATGGTCTCTTATCTATTATTTCTTGTCTGTCACTATAGTTTGCAGTTTCACTCTGAGGTAATTTGGTGAGGAGCATTTTGGGTAGAGCTTAGTTTGAGTGTATTTGGAAGGTGGGAATTGGAATAGCAGCCAAGTCAGTTCCGAGGCTCAGAACCGAGCTCATATTCAAGGATTTGTGTAGATCAACAACACATATGGAATGTTATAGTAAGATATAACTTCTTATTTTAATCAGGGGAAGTTGGCAAGGGCTTGGACTTGTATTGGCAAGAGATAACCTAGAAACTGGGAGAAATCATGTTTTTCGAAAGAGGTATGTTAATAGTGGCAGAGGAATGGAACCAAGTAAGCAGCAGATTAGATACAGTTGAAGGTGCAAAAAAGAAGGGAGGTATCCAGGGAAATACATGCAAATATTTGGACTGCAAGATGTGATGCTGATACATAGAGATAAGAGGAATTCACATACTGTTCAGGAAGGTATAACATCTGGACAAGGCTGGACAGATACTGCATTTCAAAGGTATATGCTAACTTACTGAGACACTTGAAAACTCTCACAGCCTTACTGTTGGACCATGCCCCAGTCCATACGGGAATAAACATACAAAAAAAGTAGCATTTTTCATCGTTTTTAAAAATAAACCAGTTTGTGCACTGGCCTCCTGAAACATTGTCAGATAACATTAAGGAAATAGATCTAGACTCAGAGGACTTGGGAAAAGTTTTGGAAAATTTTCAAGTGAGGATAAAAAAATCTGGTTACAACAAAAATGCAAGAAATGTTGGTGATAGGCCATGATAAATGTTTGAAAGCTATTAACAGAATAAAAAAACAGCGGGGAAAGGGCAGGAAAGAGGAGAATAGATTAATAATATAATAATATGAAGAGCAGCTAAAAAACAGTAAAGAAGGATATGGCTGAATATTTAGATACTATAAATGAATATACTGCTAAGGCAGTGAAACACCTCTTTTTTGATGATAATCCCAAACATGACTAAATTACTTGCACAGAAGCAAAGAACACAGAAGGCAGAAAAAACAATGAAAGATTTGAGATCTAAATTTGGGAAAGTTCAAAATGGAGCCTGACAAAATTGCATTAAAAATGCAGTATTATTATACTAGGCTACATAAAGAGGAATAAGAAGTAGTGACCAAGTAGGGGAAATATATAAAATGAGCTTTTACAAGTTAAAGGAGAAAGACTATAGGAACTAACAAAAAAGTTATGACGAGCTTAGAGAAAACTACAAGAAATTAAAACAAAGGGAAGACACCAAGGCTAAATAGAACACTGATAAAAATTTAAAAGTTGAAGGTAAAAGAGATACTTAAGATATGAGCGATGTTGTTTAACAATGATATGAAAGGAGGAGGCATCACCCCATCCTGGAATGATACTTAAGGTATGGGTGACATTGTTAAACAACATTATGAAAGGAGGAGGTATCACCCAATCTTGGAACACAGTGGTAATGTTGGTGATACCTGAGGAACAGAAAGATGTGACTGATCTGTAATCATAAAGTTCTATACAAATCTTGAGTCATGACTATAAAAGTGTTTGTGACAGTATTGGCTAAGGGATTGACTAGAGTGCTGTCCAAGTGTATAGACTTAGATCGCATGGGTTTGTATGGAGTAGGCAAAAATTTAATATTACTAGAACACTAATAATGATGATGGGGCTGGGTGTTGAAAAAGCATTTAATAGAGTAATCTGGGGTTTTTGAAAGAAATCATGAAAGCTTTTGCTTTCCCATAAAAATGTATAACATTAGATCTGATGTTGTAAATCTTTGTTCATTAATTACTATTAGGACCTCAATTCCGTCCTCAGAACCGATACGTCCGTTTCCAAGCTTGCACCAGCCAAAAACTCTCAGCTAAGACCTACCCATAATGCCCCTCTCCTAGTTACTCCAGTTCTCATTTGCTGCGTTCCTAGTCAGACATGCTAGCCATCTCTCTCTCAAAGCTAAGTAGAAAATTGTTATTTTTAAGACAGTTTCTCCTCAAAATTGTTTATTTTTTTAGTCAATTTAGCCTTTTCCCACTGCCTTCTATAACCTAAATCTATTCCCTACCCTTTACCTTGGTAATTTAATTTCTGCCATTATTGGTACTGTCCCTCTCTCCTGCCTTTGACAGACCCTTCCTTACCACTTGTGGTATTTTTTAAATACCATCGTTGGTATTCTCTCACCTTTTTCTCTCCCTTATTTTGTTTTTTTCTGTAGGATAGCCTTGTTGCATTACTGTGTCAGACAAAGCTAAGCTGGGGTTTAAACAGTGTGACAAGTGTGGGCGTTAGATGCCTAACTTGGATACACATGCTCTTTGTGTCTACTGTTTTGTCTACTGTTTGGGCATGGATCATATTAAAGCTGACTGTGACATTTGTGCTAGTTTTAGTAATTGTATACTAGCAGAAAGTAAAAATAAATTTATTTTAAAAGGTTTAATCAAGACACCTTTTTCGGAGGCTGTATCTGGGTCGGACGTCTCACCCCTTCCAAAAACCAAAAACCATTAAGGAAAAACAAAGTCACTCAGTTCCTGCATCTCCATCAGTTATGGAACTGAGTCGGCTCCGTTCTTCACTGGTGCCCTCGGCGCAGACCTCTTCGGCATCAGGCTCTGTATCTTATTCCTCAGTGCCGACCATGAAATTCACTCCTATTTTAGTTCCAACCTCGGCACCACTGACTTTGGTGCCGTCCTTGGATCCGACATTGGCTCTGATGACTGTACCTGCTTCAGCACCATCCCTGGCCATGGTGCTGACAGTTTCTTCAGCTCAATCGGCTCCAACACTAGAATATCTGCCAAGGACAAGCTACTCTCCAAGTTATGACCCTTTTTTGGGTCAGAGGTTTAGCCCCTTTCTAGAAAGACCTGATTCTCCTTCAGCAGCCTCCTTTAGATCCACTAGGAGTTTTTCTGAATTAGATCTAGTGTGGGTTGTGGATCATCTTCTGGCAACTTGGGGATTGCCCATTCCGGCTAGACCTTCCATCCCTCTTGGCTCGGAATCTTTTACTACATCTTCTCCTGTTTATCCTCCTCCGGCCTTTACCCAGATCCCAGAGATCTAGGTAGCAATGTCCACTCCGGTGCATACTGTCTTGGCTCTGCAGCAGTTTTTCCCCTCTTAGCACAGACCACCCTTGCTGCATTGGCTCCATTGGAGCTGATGCTCTCTCAGGGCAGTGCTTGGACCGTCTGCACCTTGGTACTTTGCCGGTGCCTATTTTTTCACTGGCACCATCTATGTCCACGGCTGCGATGGCTTCCAGTCCTCTCGCAGGTCCTCACCTGGAGGTGGGCTCTTCATGGCAGGGTGTGACCCTGGTTCCGAGGTTGTCCTTCCCAGTTTCGGGCTCCCATCCCTCCTCGGGCAGGTCTGCTGTCCAGGTGATGGAGAGAGTCTTTCACTCCGAAGGCTCGCAGTCAGCACCAATGACATCAGTAACAGAACCCCCCTCCCAGCACGCACCTCTCCCAACCCTCTATTTTGGGACCCTGGGCATGGGAGTTGCAAGAACCCCCTTTGAAGGGAACCCCTTCTCCAGAGTCCACCTCAGAAGATCCCACTGTGGAGCCACCCCAGAAGAAACGGTGCAAGAGGAAGCACTTTGATTCCTCGGAGGAATCTGTCACCAAAGACACTGATTGATTGTGATGAGGGGGGAGGGTCCCCACAGTCTCCACCAGACAACGTCTCTTTCGGAGACATTCTCAAAATCCTTAAGCAGCGTGGAGACTGGAAGTTCTCTAACCCTTCTTCTGAGGAATCAGTGTTCTTGCAGGCCTTCCATGCCTTGCCCTCTACTTCTTGGGTGACCCCATCAGCAGATGACCTTGTTAAACTAATTGTGCAGCGTGCCTGGAAGGCCCCATACAATGAAGAACCTGTCCCCTGGAGGCCAAACAAAATTTTATCCACACCTGAAGACCCACCCCATTGGTCCAAGCAGTTGACAATTGATTCTATGGTCATGGCGGCGGCCACCAAGCAGGAATTGGCAGAATATAGTTTCACTGTCCATCCTCCAAACATGGAGTCCTGAACCATAGATAGACTAGGGAAGCAGACCTATGCTTCAGCGACCTTTGCCATTCGGTTGCTGACCTATCTGGCACACTTTACTCGCCTCCAAAGAGACCTTATTTCAAAAATGTGTTCCTCTTTGGTTTGGGTACTGCCTGATGAGGTGTGTGATACTGTCGCCTCGCAGCTAGCTACCCTTGAATCCATCTCAAACTCCTCAGTGCGTTTGATATCACACACCACCAAGGGGGCAGCTTGAGCTACTGCATCAGGCATTGTCATGAGACATAATGCTTGGATGCGTTTGTGTGACTTCACAGACCCCTTTAAATCTTCCTTTGTCAATACACCTGTTGACGAATCTGCACTTTTTGGATCCAAAGTACAAGACACACTTGAACATAGTGAGAAAGATGGAAAGACCTCATCTGCTGTGGGCATAAGCTTTTCCAACCCCCTGAGGTTCTACTGCTGGAACCAGAATGGAGGAAAAATGTGGTTAAAGAAATCCCAAGGATCTTTTCGTGATACTCATGGTGAACAATCCCCCCGGGGCAGAGAGGGCAACTCATATGGAAGATGCCCCTTTTGGGGTAAGAGGGGGTCCACGTAACCAGGGCGCTAGAGATTTTTTCTCCAGTAGACCCTACCAGCGCTCCTGAGCAGCGGCCCAATTGCTTTCCTCTGGAAGCAGTCGGGGGTCGTTTATCTCTTCACCTACTTGCCTGGCATCTTATTACTTCCGAATATCCAGAGGCTACCAAATACCATTCAGTTTAATTCCAGGACCCGTCAAGTGAATCCCCAATTTACCACCCAATCAGAGGGAATTAGCAGCCTTAGAAATAGAAAAGCTGCTGAGAAAAAGAGTTATCCAACCAGTCCCACCAGACCAGACAGGATCCAGGTTTACTCGAGGTTCTTTTTAGTGCCAAAAAAGACAGGGGACTGGAGACCAATCCTAGATCTCAGCCTATTGAACATGGTCATGGTACAGTCCATTCTTCCCTTCCTAGGGAGGGACAACTTGATGTGCTCTATAGACCTCCAGGATGCGTACTACCACATAAAGATGGATCACTGCTCTCGGAGGTTTCTCCACTTCTAGCTGGCAGCCAATCACTACCAGTTCAGGGCACTGCCATTCGGCCTCTCGACAGCCCCCCGAGTGTTCACCAAATGTATGCCAGTTGTGGTAGCTCATCTTCGACTACAAGGATTCCACGTGTTTCTGTATCTAGACGATTGTCTCCTTACCGCTCCGACCAGGAATCGCCTAGTCCGCAGCCTCTCTTACACTCATGGTCTCGCTCTCCGCTTGGGGACTACAGTCAACAAGGACAAATCTCAAATGTCCCCAACGAAGACACTGAAATTTATTGTAGCAGACTTTCGGCACACCATCCTGTCAAGCTTCCCCCCCCCTTCGGAGGCTTTCAAAAATAAGACACCAAATCCAAGACTGTCGTCCTCAAACCTATGTAGCAGCACGTCTTGTACTGCAACTCTTAGGCTGCCATTACGTTAGTATCACTGGTGAGGCTGCACATTAGAATCCTGCAGTGGCTCCTTTCCACACAGTGGTTGTTTCTAACTCACCTGCTCGACCTCATGATACATCTTACAAACCATTTTAAGGAAGAAATGCTGTAGTGGATGAAGCCACAAACAAATCTTTGGTGTTGTCCATTCTGTCTTACCCAGCCCACGGCCACAGTGACCACAGACACTTCCCTGTTAGGGTGGGGGGGGCATTTCCAGGGAAAGATGGGCCAAGGCACCTGGTCCTCCATGGGAGGCCAATGTCCTGGAACTGAGGGCAGTTCTCTTAGCATTGCAAGCGTTCCATGCATCCGTACCCTCTGAGACCATTGCAATTCAGTCAGACAACATGTCAGTCTTGTGGTATATCAACTAGTAAGGCAGAACCAGGTCTTACCCTCTGTGTCGAGAAGCCATGAGGATTTGGCACTGGACGATAGCTTCCATCCGCTTTCTTATTGCAATGCACATTCCCGGGAGTTCCAACCTTATTGCGGACAATCTGAGCAGGAACATCCTGATGCTTCATGAGTAATCCCTCAACCCTGTAACAGCAGACCGGATCTTCCAATGCTGGGCAAGCCTTGCTGCGATCTGTTTGCTTCCCCCCTAAACTACAAATGCAGAAGTTACTTTGCCCTGATCCCCCCTAAGGGGGAACCACCATGGGAAGCTCTAATGCACGATTGGCCCCTGGGTCATCTGTATAACTTTCCCCCATTTCCCCTCATTCCAGAATTTTTCCAGAAAGCTCAGAGGTTAAGAAGCAAAGTGATCCTCATTGCCCCCTACTGGCCCCGTCAAGTCTGATTCCCGTTTCTGTGGCCTCATCTGATTCACACCCTGTGGATCCTGGATCATTCCCAAGTCCTGTTATCTCATCCTCAGGGACTGATTTATACAAACCTTCACAGTTTTAAGCTCACAGCTTGGTTCCTCCACTTCCCAGGCTGCCTGACATCCTATCTCCTGTTTGTGAAATTCTTCTGGCTTCACACAACCCATCCACCAGGAAAGTTTATTCTAGTAAATGGACTAGGTTCTCTATTTGGGCCAAAGATCAAAACATAGACCCCTTCTCTATGCCTATTCAAAAGATCCTACAATACCTCACTACTCTTTTACATGCAGGAGCCTCAGCCTAAATGATCACTGCATATTTAGCAGCCATCGCCACTTTTCATAATGGACTTGATGATTCTTCGATTATGTCACACCGCCTATGCAAGACTTTTTTGAAAGGAGTATTACATGTTAAACCTCTGGTCAAGACTCCCTTAGAACCCTGGGAATTGACTTTGGTACTTCAGTCTCTCACAGGTTTTTCTTTTGAGCCCTTTAATTCATGTGATTTAAATTTTTTGTCAAGGAAAACCTTACTTCTAGTAGAACTTACCTCAGCGAGAAGAGTATCTGAGCTGCAGGCCTTGAGTGTCAAGAGACCATACTTGATCTTCCACACGGATTGGGTGTCCCTTCATACTGACCTTTCTGTCTTGCCTAAGATCATTTCTGGATTTTTCATTAACCAATCTATTGATCTGCCAGTTTTCTTCCCCCAGCATTCTAATAGAGGGGAGTACCCTTTGTACACCCTTGATGTACATTGGCAGCTTCATTGTTATTTGGCCAGGACTAAATCTTTCAGGAAAACAGATCAATTGTTTGTGGCCATTGAGGACCCAGACTGGGTAAACCTTTTTCCAAAGTGACTTTATCCTCCTGGCTTAGAAACGTCATTACTTTTATCTACCAACAGAATAAGCTATCCTTACCTTCCAGAGTAAGGGCTCATTGTACCAGATCTATGGCTACTTCTGTAGCATTTCATTCCAGTGCCTCTATGGATGATATCTGTGCAGCAGCCACTTGGGCAAGACCTCATACCTTTATCTCTCATTACAAATTGGATTTGGCCTCCAGGGGACGAGCATCTTTTGGTTCTAGGGTGCTCAGGAATATCCTTCCTTAGGGCCACCCAGGACTCAAGTAGCTAGGAACTTGGTCCTAATAGTAATTAATGAACAAAGATTTACAACATCAGATAAAGAAGTTATGTCTTACCATAACGTTCCATCTGTGTTGTAGATCTTTGTTCATTCATTACTTCCTGTCCCCCTTCCCTCTGCCTTGACTCCTGGTGGACTTTAGGCACTCCTGGTTAGGGTATTTGCTCAGACAGAGCTTTCTACTATTTTTTATTCTATTACTACGTCTATTATATAGGGCGGGAAAACTCGATCTGAAGTAACACAAGACATATGCAGCAGCTGGAAAAGCCACAGAAGTACCTCACAAAGAGGATTACTGGCCTCAAACAAATGCCCTACACTGACCGTCTCAAAAAACTCCAGCTTTACTCCGTAGCATATCGCCTACTCTGAGGTGATCTCTGCCTAACATATAAAGCTATGTCAAACCCAGAGCTGTTGGACATGCTACACCTAAAGAAATCCCAATCCTCCTGAGCTACATGCTCTAGGGACCTAAACCTTGTCACCACAATAAACAGGACATGCTGGAGGGACAGATTCTTGTCCACAGAGACTTTGCATACTCTGGAACAGGCTACCCATCTATGTCAAGCAAAGTTCTTCATTAGCACTCTTCAAGAAAAATCTTGATGAGTGGATGGGAAATAGGAAATACACCCCGGGATCACTTCTGTGTCTCTGCTCGACAGTGGCACAGGAAAATAACTTTCTTGGGTGGCGTAAGCCAAGGAACCTTGTTGGCTAGGCTTACGTAGACCCTTGGGCTAATAGCCTAGTACCTACCTATGAACCTATGAACTAGGAGAGGAGCATTATGGGTAGGTCTTAGCTGAGAGTTTTTGGCTGGAGTGAGCTTGGAAACAGCTGTATTGGTTCCAAGGACGGAACCGAGGTCCTAATAGTAATGAATGAACAAAGATCTATAACACAGATGGAATGTTATGGTAAGACATAACTTCTTTTTTTTTGGACTACATTAGGGATCTGTGGAAAACTTAAGTGTGATGGGATGCTCATTATTCCTACAGCTGTTTACTGTCTGTTGAAATAAGAAACTCTGGAATAATATGGTACAGAAGGAAGCAATCAGTAGAATACATAGACTTATTTGCAAATGACATCATACTGTATATCATAGACCTGGAGGAAGATTTAAATATTCTCTTTACACAACTACGATAATATGTTTAATTAGCAAACTATAAGATAAACAAAAATAAAATCAATTATATTAAATTATGCACCCATGCGTGAACTGGCACAGGGGTGCACTTTCCTCTCATAATCATCACGAACCTTCTTTTTCCCATTTTCTACATGAGTTGGGGGGAGGTCACATCAACATTCATCTTCTATGTCTTTATTCAGTGACACTCTCCTACCTTCTTTGACAGTCATGCCGGACTGTCGCAGGTCTCCTCTCGCACAATCCATCCACCTCTCTGTTGGACAACTTTGTTTCCTCTTGTCTTCTTACTGTCGGTCCCATGTCTTGTTTACCAGATTGTTGTTTGCTTTGCTGCACATTTCAGAACCACCCTGGCCTTTTCTACAACTGGGACTACTTAGGCTTCTGCTCTGATGTCCTTATTTTTTGTCTGTTTCACAGTGTGTAGCCTACAACCTGTTTTACGCACTTCAACTTCATCATCTGTAGCTTCCTCAACTGCTGTGCCTGTATTGCAAAGGTTTCTGTGCTATACTGTTTCTCTTCCTCTGGAGACATGAAAAGTGACATATTTGGGGATTTTGGATAAAAACTAGCGCACAAAGAGCAGTGGAAGAGATGTGGAAAGAAACAATAGGGAAAATAATCGAGAGATTAAGGGAATGATAAATGTTGATTTTTGGAGTATATAAAAAAATTTGGATAAAAATGTTTTTGACACTTGTAGAGCTTTATGCAAATCAGTCAGTCATTTTGTCCCATCAAGTGAAACTTGTCAAAGAAGAAATGAAAGAATTTCTATGGGAAAGTAAAATGGAAATGGTCCTGAGGGAAAAAAAATGAATACTACCAGTAGAACAGGGAAAACTGAGACTACTAGACCTAGAGAAATACTGTAAAGTCATGCATTTAAGGCTGATAAATTTAACTTGATAATATAACCTATTCACTTAAGTGGAAGAATGTGATGTTATGTTTAGATAAACTAAATGTAGATAAAATAGTATGGAATTTTGTGAAATATTAACATGATACTATAAAAAAAAGCTTGTACAGCATTGTTTAAGTCAAAATAGTAAGCACATTTTGAATCAGTGGAGATTAAGGAATGAAAAAAAATGATACTTGTCAATAGGAGGTATTTAGTCTAACATTTAATTTGGAATAGGGTAGAATGTAGCCACAGTATAGAGAAAGAATAATCAAGAACCAAGATTTGGGAGAAAATGATGAAGGGTTGAAGGGATATTAATCTGAGGAGTTAAATTTGAATTTGACTTGCAAGAGAGAGAGATTGCATAGCCCAAATGGACTTACCTGCACTGCTTTTATAGATAGTGTAGGTGCAGAGAGGGAGATGCAGTGTACACCAGAAATTGTGACCTATTTAATAGACGCCATATCAGATACGCCAGTAATAAAAAAAAAAAACTTTTTAAGTAGGGTTTATAAGGGGATGTTAGACTTGAGGTATAAAAAGGCAGGGAAACTTAGACTGGATTGGAGTCAGAGGAGGAATGAATAGATATATGTATTAATAACAAGTATGCAACAAAATCTAGGAGGTTTAGAACATTTGTATGGTAGTGTCTTTAAGGATACTTTAATATACCAGCTAGACTGCAGCATATGGTTCCACAAATGAGTGACATATGTTGGAGAAGTTAACAAAGAGAGGCTAATGGGACGTTCATTTTGGGATTGTGTAGAGCTTTAAGATTTTAAACAGCAGGTAAATTTAATGATAGATCTAACCCTTAAAAAGGAAAGGATATTATGTTGGATCAAGCACCCTGTTTAAAGTGTAGTTTTAGCATTAATAGCTTTACTGTTAATATAAGCAAAAAAAAAAGGGGGAAAGTAAAGACAAACTAACAATGCAGGAAGTTATGAGGATTATGGAAGAGGTTAAGGAACTAGAATTGAAACTATATAGTAGGAATGGAGGGAAGTAGAATAAATGGGAACTATTGCACATATCACAAGGCTGACGAAGAAGAAGGGTAAGTTGCTGGGATGTACGTTCAAAGGTTGATATCCAATGAACAAACTCAAAAGAATTAGCTGCCAGCCTCAGTTTATAAAATTTGGGATTGATTTATATTGGGAATGGGTGGGTTAAAATGTGCAATTATTATTATTATTATTTTTTCTGAGTTTGTTCGTGCAGTATTGCTTAATTTTAAATCATAAGCAAAAGAAAAGTTAATTAACAATACAAAAACTTTGAAAATTGACTCATGACATGGGAATTACATAAACAAAGAAATATGTACAGATTACTGAAATATGACAGATGTAAACAATGGTTTGTGTTTGGATGAACTTCTGTATGTAAAGAAGAAGTAGATTTGAATCTGCAAAACAGGCTTACCATGAACTTTGAAATAAAGCAAAGAGACTAGTCAAATAGGACAAGAGAACCTACTGTCATTAACGTACACAAAAAATACCAAAATAATGCACATAAATTCTGGACAGCTATAAATAATATACTGTCACCGGGTAACACCAGTACACTCCCCTCCCATCTACTACTAACAACATGGATAGCACAGCTTTCCAATTCAATAAATACTTCACTAAAACAATATTAGCTATGGCCAACAATTCCAGCTCCAACCGTACTCAAACTCAGCCTATACCACATAATAATAATAATAATAACAACTCTTTCTCCTTTCAACCTGTCTCAACCAACACTATTAAAAAACTGCTTTGCAGCAGATAAACTTCCAGCAGATTACCTCAGAACTTCCGCTGATGCAATTGACCTACCCTGTATACATCCTTATTAATAGATTTGTATCCGAACACCAAGTATGTGCTATCTGGAAAATTTCACACATAATTCTCTTACACAAAGGTGTCAGTTCTACAGAGCTGTCTAACTATAGACCAATAGCCATCCTATCACCCTTAGCCAAGATCCTTGAAAGATGTATACATATACAATTTATGGATTTCTCACTCACTTACAGACTTTTATCCAATATTCAACATGGATTCCGCCCCACCACAGTACAGCCTCTGCTCTACTGTCTTTCACTAACACAATTAATCATTACAGAAATAATGGCAAATTTCAATCCCATCTTTCTTGTCCTATCTAAGGCCATTCATGTGGTCTCAAATACTAAACTTATTTCAGTAGTCACTGATCTGAATCTGAGGCAACCCACCCTATCCTGGTTCCAAGACTACCTAACTGGTCACCAACAAGCAGTACTGTGGTGACAAAATCTCTCCTCTTCTACACATTTCTTTTGGAGTTCCTTGAGGATTCATCCTAGGCCCCCTACTTTTCACACTGTTTACCAATAACCTCCAGACTTCATCCCCCCATTCGATTGTTGTGCAGTATGCAGATGACTCCACACTAATATATGCTGCTAATTCCCTACAACAACTACAAGAACTACAAGTTATCACTCAAGCCTCATTCTCAGAAGTTGAAGCATGGCTACCAATTTCCAGCTAATTCTAAACCATAACAAAATCAAGCTAATGCTTTTCAATCCTACAAGTACCACATTTTGTACATGGATAATACCAAAATTACACCCACAGCCCAAACCAAGCTATTGGGAGTAGTGATTGACAGCAACATGAAATTTGATATCCATATTGCCCAGACCATAAAAAAGTGCATAACAAACTTGGTTTACTATACTGAAATAAACATTATACCATGACTGCCCGTTAGCATTCAAAAAGTAGCATGCTGATTGGTCAGCCCAACCAGTGTGCCCATTGTAAATCTGAGCATTTAGCGCTGGAAAAAGTTCCGGATGCCCACACTTTTTCCATTGGTATATACTGTAACTTTTAAATTATTTTAAACAAAAATAAATGAATAAAATTAGAAATCCAAACAGTCCAGACATACGAGAGAGACAGGATGGAGAAAATAGTAGGAAAATCTGGTACATTATTCAAAACTAAAGAAATGTACCTGACTTTCCTTGTATTTCCTCCATTCTATCTCTGTCCCACCCCTAATGTATCTGAAACTCTATTGCTTCCTTTCCAAAACACTGATGTAGTGTGTAAGTGTGGGAACACAAGTCCCATACACTTGCACAGTACATAAAAAAAAAGTAACCGGATATGCAATAGAAGCGGAAGAACACACGGCACCATTATACAAAGACATTATTTGAGAAAAGTAAATAATTGTTTTCTTAAATAATCCCATTGTATAATAACAATGACTGACTCTGTGGTGTGGTATAGTGAAGTGTTACCCACGATTGGCTTTATTTAATCACTCATGCTTCACCCTTGTGATTAAACCACACCAACTGTGGGTAAATCTTCAATATACCACACTGACTTCTTCTTCTTTTGGCTGTTCCCGTTAGGGGTCGCCACAGCAGATTATGTGTTTCCATTTCTTCATGTCCTCTGCATCTTTCGCTGTTACACCACCCACCTGCATATCATCCCTTACCACAGCCATAAACCTTTTCTTAGACCTTCCTCGTTTACTCTTACCTGGCAGCTCCAAATTTAGCTTCCTTTTCCCAATGTACCCAGCATCCCTCCTCAGCACATGTCCAAAGCAATGCAGTCTCACCTCTATGGCTTTGTCTCCAAACTGTCCAATCTGAGCTGGCCCTCTAATATACTGATACCTAATTCTGTCCATCCTTATCACACCCAGTGCAAATCGTAACATCTTTAACTCCACCACCTCCAGCTCTGTCTCCTGCCTTTTTGTCAGTGTCACTGTTTCCACCCCATATAACATAGATGGTCTCACTACCCTCTTATAGACCTTTCCTTTCACTCTTACTGGTACCCGTCTGTCACAAATCACTCCTGTCACTCTTCTCCCACCACTCCACCCTGCCTGTACTCTCTTCTTCACCTCCTTCCACACTCGCCATTACTCTGAACTGTTAATTCCACCTTCGCCACCTCTACTCCCTACATCCTCACCATTCCTCTATCTTGCCTCTCATTCACACACATATATTCTGTCTTAGTCCTGCTGACCTTCATTCCTCTCCTCTCTAGAGCATATCTCCACCTCTCCAGGGTCTTCTCAACCTGTTCCCTGCTCTCACTACAGATCATAATGTCATGTGCAAACATCATAGTCCATGGGGACTCCTACCTGATCTCGCCTGACAACCTATCAGCATTGCAAATAATAAAGGGCTCAGAGATGATCCTTGTTGTAATCCCACCTCCACCTTAAATGCTTCCGTCACTCCTACTGCAGACTTCACCACTGTCACACTACTCTCATACATATCCTGTACCACGCTTACATACTGCTCTGCCACTCCTGACTTCCTCATACAATACCACAACTCCTCTCTAGGCATCCTGTCATATGCTTTCTCTAAATCCACAAAGACACAGTGAAACTCCTTCTGATCTTCTCTATAGGTTCATAGGTTCATACTAGGCTATCTGCCCTAGGGCATTTACAAGCCTAGCCAGAGTGTGTTTGGCTTTCACCACCCATTTTAAATGAATTTTGCTATGCCCTTTTTCGAGGTTAGTATACTGTGCCTCTGTCTAACAGTGACACAGAAGTGATACCCAGAGTAAATCTACGATCTCCCATCCACTCATCAAGATTAATCATGAAGAGAGTCAATGAGGGACTTTGCCTAACCTGGACTGGGATTTTATTCCAGAGTGAAGGGAGCTTCTGGGTTATGAATCTGTCCCTCCAGCATGTCCTATTTATTTCAATGCTGATGTTCAAGTCTCTCGAGCGTGTAGCTCGATGGGATTTGGATTTTCTGAGGTGCAGCATGTCCATTAATTCCGGGTTGGACATGGCTTTATACGTCAGGCACAGATCGACCTCTGAGCAGGCGGTATGCCACTGAGTAGAGCTGAAGTTTCTTTAACCGGGCAGCATATGGCATCTGTTTGAGCCCTTTGATGCTCTTGGTGAGGTACTTTTGGGGTCTTTCCAGTTGCTGCAGGTGTTTGGTAAGGTACATCCCAAAAGGGGCATTGTACTCAATTATGGGCCTGATGAGGGATGAGTAAAGAGGCACGATGACCTCCCCTAATCTAGATGTGAATCCCTTCATGATTAGTTGGGCTATATAAAATGTTTTTCTAACCACTTTGGCCACGTGGTTGTCGAATGAGAGACTGCTATCAACTTGGGTCCCAAGGTCCCTAATTACTTCTTCCGTACTCAATGGATTACCATCTATGTGGTAATTTGTGGGCACTTTGTTTTTCCCGAAGGGGATGACTATACACTTTTTGGCGTTTAGCTTGAGGCCATGGCTCTGGCACCAGTTGTCTGTTTCTATGAGGCCCTTTTGTAGGATGCTTGTGTCAGCTGGAGAGTCGATTATAGAGCCCAGTTTGCAGTCATCTGCGAACTTGGTCAGCCACAGTTCTTCCGTGTTGGCCTGTACCTCTGAAAAATATATACCGAACAAGAGAGGTCCCAGGACTGAGCCTTGTGGGACACCACTTGTAACTGGTTTGGAGTCTGACATGGCTCCAGCAATTCTAACCATGTGGGTTCTGTTCTTGAGCCAGTTTGCAACCCATGTAGTGACATAGGGGTTTATATTTAAGCTGGTGAGCTTATCTATAATGCCCGAGTGGGGTATTGTATCGAAGGCTTTTGCGAGGTCCAGGTAGGCTGTGTGGACCACCTTCCCCTCATCAATGGCCTTGGTGACTGTTTCAAAGAAATCAACCAGGTTTAAGAGGCAGGATCTGCCCTTAACAAAGCCGAACTGGGTAGGATCCAGTGTCTGTAGGTCCCCAATATCTTTATTTATGAGGTCCATGATGATCCTTTACGTAGCTTTGCAGACCAAGCTAGTCAGGCTTATGGGGCGATAGTTTCCAGGATCCGTTGAGGCACCACTTTTGTGGAGAGGGACCACTGTTGCTGTACGCCACTCTTTGGGTACATATCCTGTAGTAAGGCTGAGACTGAACAGTAGTTTTATGTTTGGGTTTAGGTCTTCTTGGAGTTTATGTAGGACGCAGCCCGGGACACCGTCTGGTCCCATTGATGCTGTGGTTTTTGCTTATACTTCTCCATCAACACTATCAGAGTAAATATCGCATCTGTAGTGCTCTTTCCCGGCATGAAACCATGCTGCTGCTGCTCAGTAATTATCATCTCCCTTCTTAACCTAGCTTCCACTACTCTTTCCCATAACTTCAATATACCATTCCCGACATTGTTAGTAGCTGCTATAATATACAAATAAGACAAAGTCAGCCATTGATCAAACTCATCTCATTTTAGTGAAAGAGTTTAGGTATTTGGGATAATTTTACCATACCAGTACTCTTCATTACAAATACATTTTTTCAACAAATTAAACATGCTCATAC